>NC_037669.1:29855413-29919511 GCF_003255815.1 Theropithecus gelada | reverse complement strand
AAAAAAAAAAAAAAAAAAAAAAAAAAAAAGAAAATTAGCCCACATGCCATTTTTAATATATGTGCTTAAGGTCTTATTTTTGAAGCTTTTTTAATCCACATTTTCTCATTCTGGCTCCTAACAGTCCAATGTTATACAAAATAGAATAATGCAGCCTGATTTTAAATACCTGTTAATATGTAATTACATATTTTTGTAATTAAATTTTTTCCATATAAAAGTTATTTTGCTTGGTTTGAAGAATTCAGAATTCGCTCTGGCTTAAGTTCTAGGTTTATCACGGAAGAATATATCTAGGTCAGGTCTGGTAAATATTTGACTGTCATTGACTATTTGAAGATTAGTTGCAAATGACTTTTTTGCTGAAGATATAAAACGAGTATGTTTTAAGACATTTTCATGATGGCATTTAGGGAAATGCTAACATTGCCTTTGTTTTTGACCTGCAGATCTTTGTTTGCATTAGGAACATAATGATGGAAAGAGACAGAAAGCACAAAGCAAATAACTTTATTTGGAGTTGCTCTGCAGTCCAATCAAAGTCTTATTTTTCAAATCAGCGTAGACTTGTTTTAAGTCAAGAAAATATCTATTGATATTTATTGAAACAGAACAGCTAAAATAAACATAATTTTATGAGATAGTGTAATAAATGCTTGGAGTGGAGTACGTGGAGAACATTTTGTCAGTTTGAGAAGGAATGCCAGCTGTTTTGAACTAAAATAAATTGAGAACTGAAATAATCCTGTTTCTAAATTGTCCACTGTTTGTCAAGTTATAGTCTTGGTACAGTGTTTCTTGTTTTAAAAAATGGCTGTAAATGTATCTATTTATAAAACTTTAACTGAAACATATAGTCATTTATATATTTTATTCTCTCAAATAATGTTTAGGAATAATACTTGGATTCTTTATGGCCAAGTATTAAAATACAAAGTGGAGAATAATTTTTTGCATTTTTATATTTTATATGTAGTAAAACCAAAACTGACTAGTTAAATGATGGTGGCAGCCATATAACAAGTCATTTCTTGTGCCAGAAAATTTAGTGCACCAAACTTTTATTTATTTTCCTTTAGGGGAATTTACTAGAAACATGTTTCTTCAGAAGCAGAAGAGATTTTTTTTAACAATTACCATGATGGAATTACCATCATGTCTTCACTATATAGAGGTATCTCTGAAGGGCATGTTTGATATGGAAGAGTAAGAGAGTAACAGACAGTAGCTGATTCTTTATATTACTTGGAGTCTAAGGGACATCGTGAAAATTTTCTTTTAGACAGCAGCTGCTGTTGGTTATAGGCGTGCATCATAGCAGTAGTATTAGTAATGCCCACATGAACAGTTTCACCTATTGTACTCCCTTCTGATATGATAGATAATTAATAGGCAACACATTGTGAAAATTCAAATCTGTTGATTGTCTATCTCCTGGCTATTTCTTACAGGTTGTTCCAGATTTTACTCTCTAATTGAAAGACTATTTAAGAAGGGAAGCGAAGGGAAGGGAAGGGGAGAGAAGGGGAGAGGAGGGGATGGGAAGGGAAGGGGAGGGGAAGGGGAAGGGAAGGGGAAGGGAAGGGGAAGGGAAGGGGAGGGGAAGGGAAGGGGAAGGGAAGGGGAAGGGAAGGGGAGGGGAAGGGGAGGGGAAGGGAAGGGGAAGGAAAGGGGAAGGGAGGGGAAAATTTTTTAAAAACTATTAAATAATGTTTCTCTTTCTATTTAGTGTGGGTGAAACAAACGTGTTTCGGACATCTAGACAATTGAGCTGTAGCCACAATGGAAATTGTCATCAGTTGATAGAATCTCAGAAATGAAAAAAAAAGTAAAAAGGAATGTGGTAAAGAAAAAGTGCTGTAATCACTGGAAAAAGAAAACGAGCCCTAACAAGGATTGGCAAGAGCAAAAATTGTAATGGGAGAAAGTCAAGTAGTCATTCTTTTACTCTTTTAACAAATATGTATTAAGCACATCCTATATTCCAGACACTGTACTTACATTAAGAATACAGAGGTATAGCCAAACGCCATGGCTCATGCCTATAATTCCAACACTTTGGGAGGCTGAAGTGAACAGATCACTTGAGGCCAGGAGTTCGAGACCAGCCTGGCAAACATGACAAAACCCCATCTCTACCAAAAATCCAAAAATTAGCCAAGCATGGTGGTGCATGCCTGTAGTCCCAGCTATTCAGGAGGCTAGGGCACGAGAATTGCTTGAACCCAGCAGGTGGAGGGTGCAGTGAGCCTAGATCACCACTGCACTCCAGCCTGGGTGACAGCACAAGACTCTGTCTCAGAAAAAAAATAAGTAAATACAGAAGTGAACTATACATTCATTGTCCTAAAAATGAGACAAAGTTGTCCACTCTCACCACTTGTATTAAATACAGTAATGGCCCTAGTCAGAGAAATTAAGGAAGAAAAAGAAATAAAAGGGATGCAAATCAGAAATAAGGAAATAGAATTATCTCCGCTTGCAAACATGAGCTCATATATAGAAAGCCCTAACGACTCTACTAGACAACTGTTAGAACTGATAAATTCAGTGAAGTTGCAAGATTAAAATAAATCAATATACAAAAATTAGTAGCATTTCTATACACTAGCAAACTATCTGAAAACAAAAATGTTTAAATTCAATTAAAAATAGAATGTAAATGAATAAAATAATTAGGAATAAGTTTACCAAAGAGATGAATGATCTGTACATTGAAAACTATAAGAAATTCATGAAATAAATTGAAGAAGATGCTAATAAATGGAAAGATACTTCATCATCATAGATTGGAAAAATTATTATTGCTAAAATACCCAGACTACGTAAGGCACTCTATAATCAAAGTACAATCCCTATCAAATTTATATCTATGTGACATTTTTTACATACATAGAAAAAACAATCCTGAAGTTTATAAGGAACCACAAAATACCATGAATACTCAAAGCAATATTGTGCAAAAGGAGCAAAAATGGAGGCATCACACTACCTAGCTTCAAAATATAGTGCAAAGCTATAGTACTCAAAACAGCATGGTACTGAAATAAAAACAGACATATAGACTAATGGAACAGAGTAGAGATCCCAAAAAAAAAAATCCACTGATTTATGGTCAACTGATTTTTGACAAAGATGCCAAGAACATACTATGGGAAAAGATAATCTCTTCAATAAATGGTGTTAGGAAAACTGGATCTCTATACACAGAAAAAAGAAACTGGACCCCAATCTCATGCCATACATAAAAATCAACTCAAAATGGATTAAAGACTTAAAAGTAAAACTTGAAACTGTAAAGCTACTAAAAGAAAAAACAGAGAATATGGTTCTTCACATTGATCTGGGCAAAGATTTTTTGGATATGACCTCAAAATCACAGTCAGTAAAACAAAAAATAGACAAATAAGACTGCATGAAACTCAAAAGGTTTTGCACAGTAAGGAAACAATCAACAGAATAAAGTTAAAATCTACAAAATGAGAGAAAATATTTATAATCCATACATCTGATACGAGTTTAATATCCAAAAATATATAAAAAAAACCAAACAACTTGGTAACCAGAAAACAATCTGATTTTAAAAAGGTTTAAGAAATACATATTTCTCAAAAGAAGATATACAAATGGCAACAGGTGTATGAAAAAATGTTGAACATCACTAATCATCAGAGAAATGCAAATTAAAACCACAATGAAATATCACTTCACTCCTGTTAGAATGGCTATTATCAAAAAGACAAACGATAAAATGTATTGACAAGGATGTGGAGAAAAGGGAATCCTGGTGCACTGTTGGTAGAAATGTAAATTGGTTCAGCCGCTATGGAAAGAGTACAGATTTCTTCAAAAATATTTAAGAATATAACTACCATATATGTAATCCAGTAATTGTACTTCAAAAACCATGAAATTTTCTCAAAAAGAATATGCACTCTTATCTTCATTGCAGCATTATTCATAAATGTTAAGATATGGAATCAACGTAAGAGTCCATTGAGTAATAAAAAGGTAAAGAAAATCGTGTGCATGTGTGCATTGTGTGTATACATAAGATAGTAGTCTTATAAAAGAGGAAAATCATGTAATTTGCATGATTAAATCTAGAAGACATAAGCGAGACACAGAAAGACCAATACTACATGATCTCACTTATATGTGGAGCCTAAAAGAGTCTAACTCATAGAAGCAAATAATAGAAGGGTGGTTGCCAGGGGATAGGGGGTGGAGGGTAGAAGGGGAATGGAAAGATGGTCAAAAGGTACAAACTTTCAGTGAGGATGAATAAGTTCTGGAGATCTGTATTACAGCATAGGTGGTAACCACAGTTAATAATAATATAATTTATGATTGAAAATTGTTAAGGGACAGAATCTTAAATGCTCTCACCACACACACACACACAAATGATAGCTACATGAAGTGATAAATATACCAATTAGCTTGATTGTGGTAATCATTTCACAATTTATATATCAATCAAAACATCACATTGTACACTATAAATACATATATTCACTTGTCAAGTATACCTCAATAAAGAAAAAAACTGAAGACATAATAATAAAGTTGTCCTCTGCTATCAATAAAAAAAAAAATTAGGGCCAAAAGCAGTGGCTTATGCCTGTAATACCAGCACTTTGGACATCTGAAGCAGGCAGATCACCTGAGGTCGGGAATTCGAGACCAGCCTGACCAACATGCAGAAACCCTGTCTCCACTAAAAATACAAAATTAGCTAGATGTGGCGGCGCATGCCTGTAATCCCAGCTACTTGGAAGACTGAGGCAGAAGAATCACTTGAACTTGGGAGACAGAGGTTGTGGTGAGCCAAGATTGTACCATTGCACTCCAGCCTGGGCAACAAAAGCAAAACTAGGTCTCAAAAACTAAATAAATAAAATAAATTTTAATTTAAAAAAATAAAAGTTTTAAAAACTGTCCTCATAAAGTTACAATCTAATGAGTAAACTTGTAAATATATATATATATACACACACATATATATGTGTGTGTGTGAATATATATATATACACACACACACACAATATATTACCAGGTACTATAAGTGCTATGAATAAAAATAGATTAAGGGGTTAGAGAATGACTGAGGCATATATTAAGTGTGATGATGAAAAAGACCTTTTTGAGGAAATGAATGAAATGAATAAAATGAGGAAGGAGCTATGCAAAGATATATGGCAAGAGTACTTCAAGAATAAAAAAAGAGCAATTCCATTGTGCTAAGGCAGGAAGGGTCGTGGAGTGTCCAATGAGTAGCAAGACCACTGTGACCTGCACAGAGAACCACAAGGTGGAGTTTATAAGCTGTAACACCAAAGTCATAGACAAAGACTTTAATTCTGTGATGGAAATCCACTGGAAAATTTTGAGTAGCGGCAGACATAATTTGATCATAATGACACTGATGTATTTTCTGACTGAAGAATGCATTTTTAGAATGGCAACAGTGGAGTAGGGAAACCAGTTAGGTAGATATTGCAATCAGGGAGAGAAATAAGTACTAGAACTACAAAAGTGATGATGGAGATGCACTGAGACCTGGTGGGATGCCAGCTATAGGTTGGAGGTAGAACACTTTTATGAATATGCTACGTTTAAATTACACTAATAACAATGAGGATTAACATGGGAGACATTGCTATGCAATTGCTTATCTTCCCTTCCTTTTCCACAGGGACACACATATAGTCTATAGCTAGATGATATTTCCCAATTTCCCTTGCAGTTAGGTAGGGTCATATGACTTAATACTGGCCAATGGAATGGCCAGAATACAGCATTGATACATTTCTAGCCTCAGCTTCTAAAACAATCCCATGTAGTTTTCCATGTGTTATCACATTTTTTTACCTACTAGAGGTTACAGAGGATATACTCAAGAACTCAAAAAAAGTGGAGGAGATGGATTCTATGTAATTCTCGTAATAATAGAAATAAAAAACATTTTTATAGAGATTGTTAAGTGGGCTTTATGTTCACATACAGTGACTCATTTAAAAATTCTGACTGTACTATAAAGTAGCATTATTTTCCTCATTTTAAAGAGGAAGTGAAAACTTCTGGTAATCCACTGAATATACAAGCAGAAGGCTATGTGATCATAATGGGTTAATAACTGTTAGACATGGAGTTTAAATAGAAAGCAGTGGCTTGGAGCTTGGACCATGGAGTCACAAAGATGTGAGTTCCAATTCTGGCTCTGCTAATAACCAGAAGGATGATCTGCAAATCACTTAACTTCTCTGTTTCTCAAGTTTTTTGTATCTGTGAAGTGAGCACAATAACGTCTACATGTTACTGTAGTTGTCCTACAATTGTAAGGATAGAATACTCTTTCAGCATATTGTATATTTGCCAAAATTGTTTTTTAAATGAAAACTGGTATTGTTCTTGTGGTTTTACAGAATGGAGATGGCTTTAAGGCCAAAGCAGAAGCTCTGATAACATTTAGGCCAAAATGGCAGAGCTAAAAGACCATCAGGTTATATACCCCTAAAAAGAACCCTGGCACATAGAAGAGAACTGGTTCAAAACATAATATAGACCAGATGGGGTCTTCAGGAACCAAGAATATGCTTTCATATGTCAGTGTAATCCTTACCTATTTTTGCCACTTGGGGAAGAAAAGGTTGTCACTACTTGGTTTTGCCTAAAAGAAGACTCTGAGACAAGGACTTAGATTTTTTGGGAGATAACCTCAGGAAGCAGAAGTGAAAGTGAGAAAGGAATGGAAAGAAACCCAATATAGCATGGGTTAATGAGTTGGTTACCACTATGGGCAAATCAACTCAGTGCCACTGAGAGCCCTCTGGAGAACTGTGCAGAATGCACTTCAGAATTATCTATTGATAGGACAGAGTCTGGGACAGTCATCTTTCCCCTTATTGGCTGGAAGTTGCCACCCAGAGGTTAACATCCCCTCCCAAGCCTTCTACCTCAGCACACTCTGAGTCCAGCAACTTAAACAGGCATTGCAAAATGTTCTGTAGTAGGGAAATGGAGAAGGCAGGCAGGAACTTGGAAAATAATTCTGTCAGTGTGCAAAGGAGCTATCTGCCAGAACCACAGCTGATGTCAGAGCTGGGCTATGGAATGGGTTTTAATATATCAAAAAAATGAATGTGGAAAATCAGTTCTCCCAGGTTCATTTGTTTATGTGTGCCTTTCTGTACCCCATATCTATAATCAGTGAAAGATAGAGGGACTCAAAGAATTGGATCCAAGAAACAAGTTATTCTCTCAGGTCCTGTTTTCTAAACACTTTTCCACAGGAAATGGTACCATATCAGAAAGATTTCCTAGCCACATATATTTTGGAAATCTTGACTTTAAAAGTGTTAAACAAATAGCTTTCATCTAGAAATTTTCTCATCTTTTGATATGGGAAAAATCTACAATGAATATACAAGGAGATAGAGTATTTGATGTTTCTAAATTTATTTAAGTACTGATTACTTTTTCATGATACACTATTGACGTTTCCCAGAAAAGTGCTTTGGAGAACTTACTTGAGGAAGTATTCAATATAACTATACTGTTGATAGAATTATTAAAAAGGTCACCTTCTTTGTGATATAAAAGGAATAAAGTTCTGAGAGACTCCTAACCAATTATTAAGCTTGATAAAAGTATTCTTTGAAAATATGGGCTTCAGTTATATGACCACCCCCAGAGAGAATACTTTTCTGCTTTCATGTTTATTTTTCACTTTGGCGTCATAAGAGTGGAGAAGGGGTACACAGATGCTACTACTTTATTTTTACCATCTTTTGCTCTCCCATTTAGGATTTAACTCAACAACCCAGCCAAGGGGGCCCAAATTTTGACCTCCCCAGAATCTCTTGAAGTGTGTAGGGATCAGACTAGCTTTAGCTACAGGAAGCTAATTATCTTTATGGCACGTTTAAAATAAACATAATAAAGATAAAAGTTATACAAAATAGAAAGTGACACAAAAATGAAAAAAAAAAAAAAGGAAGGCCCTAACAGAGAGTCAAAGAGGACCATAAATGTGAATCACCTTGGGAAACTGAAAATTAATACAATGAAGAAAAAGTAGATTAAGATGCTACGTTTCAAATGTCAGAAGAAATAAAGATAAGTAAAATTAAAAAGAAAATTCTGTGCAGCAGAGGGATAATGGAAACAGTATTCAGCATGATATAAAGTTCTTTGCCAAGGTTACTTTGTCCACTGTACAAGGAATAATGAAATGAGAAACATTTGTATAACTGAATACTCTATTTTAACGATCAAGCAAACTTTTGCAAGCTGACAAATATGATCATGTGGAATAGTCATGTATCTTAAACCCATGTGTCCACAGAATACATTTGTCAATAACATCAATTCTGGTAGACAGATCATTTATAATTTGAGGCAATCAATGGGCCCTACAAAGGTTATTAGCAAACTAGAACTTCATAATAAGGAGAAAAAAGTGTGGCAAAGCATATTCTCTCACATTCTCTAATATCTGGTTAAAGAACAAGTCAAGAAAGAACATTGGAAGTCTAAAAATAAAGAACAACTTCTGGAAGTCTTTCGATGAGAATCAAGATTTTTTTTACTTGTCTGATCAAATGAGAGCTCTTTGATGAGAACTACTGAGACAACTCTTTTCATTACTATATCATCCATCTGGAATAGTATTCCTTTCTAGGCTTACAATGGACCAGCGTCTTTCAACTTAGGTGCTGTCTTCTCTGTGGAAACTCCCCCACCCTTCTCAGCTGAGATAAGCATGGCTTTCTCACCGCTCTCCCAGAAGTCTGTTTCCTTCATTACAGTACTTAACATATTACTTATTTTCTCTCTATAATATCAACTAGTGGAAGGCAGAGTTTATGATTTTGCAAATTTTGCATCCCTGGCAATCAATAGAGAATTAATGCTCTTAGTAGGTACTTCACAAATAATGAATAATAGTGTAAAGAATGGATTAAGATGCTATTCAATGGTCACTGAATTACAATTAGACTGGAGGACATATGAGAGATACTAGCTTTTCAAATAGAATTCAGTTATGCAAATAAAAACCCAAACTTTGGTTTTGACCTAGGCAGATAAAATGATTTTTCTCTTTTTCACTTTAAATACCACAAATACTTGAAATTATTAAGTGTAGTTTTGAAGTAAATTTTCTGTCCTCTCCATAGTTTCTAAAAATTTACATTTTATTTGGCTACGTTAAATAAAGCTATATTAATTGAAGGCTTAAATTTAAAATAATCATTCAGTATTTTAACATTTATTTTTTCAGTTTGCTATGTTTCTTTTAATAGCCTGTTGATGTGGTTAGGCTGTGTCCCCACTCAAATCTCATCTTGAATTCCCCCATGTTGTGGGACGGACCTGGTGGGAGGTAATTGAATCACAAGGGCAGGTCTTTCCTGTGCTGTTCTCGTGCTAGTGAATAAATCTCATGAGATATGATGATTACATAAGGGAGAGTTTCCCTGCACAAGTGCTCTTCTTTCACCTTCCTTTCATCTTCCGCCATGATTGTGAGACATCCTCAGCCACGTGGAACTATGAATCCTTTAAACTTTTTTTCCCTCCCAGTCGTGGGTATGTCTTTATCAGCGGTGTGAAAATGGGCTAATACAGTAAACTGGTACCACAGAGTGGGGAACTGCTGAGAAAATACCTAAAAATATGGAAGCGACTTTGGAACTGGTTATCAGTTAGAGGTTGGAACAGTCTGGAGGGCTCAGAAGAAGACAGGAAAATGTGGGAAAGTTTGGAACTCCCTAGAGACTTGCTGAATGGCTTTGACCAAAATGCTGATAATGATACGGACAATAAAATCCAGGCTGAGATGGTCTCAGATGGAGATGAGGAATTTTTTGGGAACTGGACCAAAAGTGACTCTTGTTATCTTTTAGCAAAGAGACTGGTGGCATTTTTCTCCTGCTCTAGAGATTTGTGGAGCTTTGAACTTGAAAGAGATGATTTAGGGTATCTGGGGGAAGAAATTTCTAAGCACCAAAGGATTCAAGAGGTGACTTTTTGGTACTGTGAAAGGCATTCCATTTTAAAAGGGAAACAGAGCATAAAAGCTGGAAAATGTGCAGCCTGACAATGCAATAGAAAACAAAATCTTATTTTCTGAGAAGAAATTCAAGCTGGCTACAGAAATTTGCTTAAGTAACAAGGAGCTAAATGTTAATCCCCAAGACAATGGGGAAAATGTCACCAAAGCTTGTCAGAGGTCTTCATACCAGCCCCTACCATCACAGGCCTGGAGACCTGCGAGGAAAAAGAGTGGTTTCATGGGCCAGGCCCAGGATCCCCATGCTGGTGCAGCCTAGAGATTTGGTGCTCTGCATCCCAGCCACTCCAGGCATGGCTGAAAGGGGCCAACACAGAGCTCAGGACGTGGCTTCAGAGGGTGCAAGCCCCAAGCCTTGGCAGCTTCCATGTGGTGTTGAGTCTGCAAGTGCACAGAAGTCAAAAATTGAGGTTTGGGAACCTCCCCCTAGATTTCAGAAGATGTGTTGAAACTCCTGGATTTCCAGGCAGAAGTTTGCTGCAGGGGCAGGGCTCTCATGGAGAACCTCTGGTAGGGCAGCAGGGAAGGGAAATGTGGGGTCAGAGGCCCCACACACAGTCCCTACTGGGGCACCACCTAGTGGAACTGCGAGAAGAGCACAACCATCCTCCAGACCCCAGAATGGTAGATCCACCAACAGCTTGCACCGTGTGCCTGGAAAAGCCACAAACAATAAATGCCAGCCCATGAAAGCAGCCAGAAGTGGGCTATACCCTGCAAATCCACAGAGGCAGAGCTGCCCAAGGCTGTGGGAGCCCGTCTCTTGCATTAGCGTGACTTGGATGTGAGACCTGGAGTCAAAGGAGATCATTTAGGAGTTTTAAGATTTGACCGCCCTGCTAGATTTCAGACTTGCATGGGGCCTGCAACCCCTTTGTTTTGGCCAATTTTTCCTATTTAGAATGGCTGTGTTTAACACATGCCTGTACCCCAGTTGTATCTAGGAGGTAACTAACTTGCTTTTGATTTTACAGGCTCATAGGCAGAAGGGACTTGCCTTGTCTCAGATGAGACTATGTACTGTGGACTTTTGAGTTGATGCTGAAATGAGTTAAGACTTTGGGGAACTATTGAGAAAGCATGATTGGTTTATAAATGTAAGGACACGAGATTTGGGAGGGGCCAGTGGTAGAATTACATGATTTGGCTGTGTCCCCACCCAGATCTCATCTTGAATTCCCATGTGTTGTGGGAGGGAGGTAACTGAATTATGGGGACAGGTTTTTCCCATGCTGTTCTTGTGATAGTGAATAAGTCTCATGAGATCTGATGATTATATAAGGGAGAGTTTCCCTGCACAAACTCTATTCTCTTGTCTGCCACCGTGTGATACACGGCTTTCACTTTCTGCCATGATTGTGAGACGTCCCTAGCCACATGGAACTGTAAGTCCATTAAACCTTTCTTTCCTCCCAGTCTCGGGTATGTCTTTATCAGCAGTGTGAAAATGGACTAGTACACCTGTGATATACTAATAAATTAATTTCTGATTAAAAAGCAATCTGTGTGGAGGAAGTAACACCTAGCAGTTAAGCATGTGCCTCCATCATTTTCATGTGTACAACAAAAATAATAACCATACCTGAACATAAAGGTTATGCGGGAACTAAGTGAGATAATAAATGGAAAACACACAGTTCTCTTTCTGACATCTGTTAAGCACTCAATAAATATTAGTACCACATGACTGTTGTTATAATTAGAAAATGTTCACCACACTATTTGCAGATGTTATTATTTATTACCTGGAAACCACAAAAATCTAAATACAAAATAAGAAGATCCTTGCTGAACCGACCTCATTGACAGGGCTCTCAAAGTCTGGTCTCATCTCACTTTTGGCCACCATGTATGTGATGTCTACTTTGTGGTCTTTCTCTATAAGTGAAAATGCTAAAGTCTGAGGCCATGCCTTCCCCCAGTCTGATTCAACCTTTGTTTTAGGCCACAGAAGAGTGATTTTACGTTTCCCAATTTTTGCAGTGTATTTAATGATACTACATTTTTACTCAACATATTTTCCCCTCTGTAATTTCTGTGAGTATTGGGAAGAGTCAACACATGAAGGGAATTTTGGTCAGAACCTAATGAACTGATGATGCACTGCCTACGAATACAGTCCTCTTCTCATTCCCAAACTAGATTCCCCATACTTGACTTGTTCTCCCAGAACTTTTCCTTAAGTCTGTCTTGGAAAAATGGGAGGGCACTGTTTCAAAGTGTTAGATGGTATTGAGCCAGGGCCCAGGTTACCACCAGATAGCATCTCATCAGGTTCTGTCCTCTCAGGTACAAGAAACCGTCTGGTAAATGACAGTAGAATCAGCATTGCCCAAACAATCCAGGGTACACACAAATCCTGAATGAGGATACCACTTAGACCCTGACTCTGAATTATCTCTATGTTAGTATATTGTCTTCCATCGTATTGCCATTAGAGGCATAATCTGACATCGAAAATACATTCGTCTAATATTTGAAACTTGGATTTTAAAGAACCATGTTTGTCACAAATTAGAAATAGGATGTCAGTTTATCTACTGTTTATTTCCATTTTGTTATCTTTAAAATGAGAATATCCATTCCTGTTTAATAAATTGTGCACAGTTCTCATGAGAATCAAATGAGATAATATACAGAGTTAGAAGGCTTGAAAACTCAGGATGTCAGCATAGTAAAGTGGAAGGAACATCAAACTTCCAGTCAGAAAGCCCATGGTTTGTAGTGACATCCTGCCCCTAGTTAGGGGGATAAAACTGAAACTGGGCAAACTTCCACGTCATGTGATCCTCATCTGTAAAGGCGGGGAACAAAATGATTTCCTCTTAGAGTTTCAAGATAATGAAATGGGAAGTACTGGAAGCATCAGGCAAACTTCCTGGAATGTGGAATGCATTCGCAAGCGGCTGACTGACTTTTCCTCCATAACAAATCAAACAACTATATGAACATTAGATGGAGTTTTTCATTATACAAATATACCAAGAATAAAAATACATGTTTTTTAACTCCCATATTATGTTATATTCTGATATATCATTTGAAATAATTATCTTTTGAGGTCATTTGTTTCAAGTCTATGATTTACCTAATTATATTTTCTGGGCAAAGTCGAAGACCTAAGGTTTTTGTTTGTTCGTTTAGTATTTGTTTTTCTGTAAACATATTCGAAATAATTCTTCCCATTACAACTTTTCAGTTTCCATATTGCCTTCAATATCTGTGTTTTTCTTTGACCCATAAAACAAAACTTTTGTACATGATGCTTTGGAGACTGTACATATAAGTTCCCAAGAATCTCTTGACTAATGGTTTGTTAAACCTTTCCTCTTTTAGTTGCAAATCACGTTGCTTTTCTTTTCCTTCCCTTTCTGAAATTTTAAATTTTTAAAATTTTATCTAGAGATTCTTGACACAGTAACAGTTAAAAGGAGGGCAAAATTTATTATTTTAGGAACAGGACTTTTCAAACTTGAAATGTGAAATTACCCATCACAAATGCATTGTCTTTTTTTCTCATGAAGATAGGCAAGGTAGAGGTCACGTTCTATCTGTCTATGTAACAAGCAACTGGAAAAAAAATTTAAGCTTTCAAAAATAATAGCATTTACACAGGCTGAGTTCTGTTAAAAAGCATCATGATATCAATTTAATTCATTCTGTGGGTTTTGAAAATACATCTAAATGAGTTTATCACAATATATGTAACTGTGTATTCAATACATACAA
Source organism: Theropithecus gelada (assembly GCF_003255815.1). Taxonomy (NCBI): domain Eukaryota; kingdom Metazoa; phylum Chordata; class Mammalia; order Primates; family Cercopithecidae; genus Theropithecus; species Theropithecus gelada. Next base: position 29,905,704 of record NC_037669.1, on the reverse strand, counting down.
TATGCTTTTCAAAACGTCTTTGTCTCATGGCTAACCTTGTTGCTATAATGTATGTGACACCAGGAACATTGTTTTGTCTCTCCATACAAATTCTTTTCTTATAACCTTCAGTAGCTATGCACATCAAGAAAGCAAAATATATTGAAAATAAGGTATTTAATAGAAGGTTGTATGCCTTCCTATTCTGCAATCTCTCTCAGTCTCCTTGCAAGTTCCATTTAAACATCTATATTAATGTTGTTTATGTGTGGGCATCATTTTCAATTTAAAGGTAGTTGAATGAGCCTTTTGAAATGTACTAAAATTCAAGTGCAACTGAGTTAAGGACACTGGTAGGTACAGTATGAGTAGAACTCACATAAAGGTTTTCAATCAGCTATGGCTTGAAAACTATAACTTTGTTAAAGGATGCTTTGTCATGAATCTATCTCCCTACTGATACAAAGAGAGCCAAAAGTCTCTATGTTCCCATACTGAAATGAGCCAAACACAAGGTGTATATGTCATAAACACATACTTTGCATATATTTCATAAACATTTGGTTCAAAATGCATGCAGGGACCATTGTTGATTATTACTACCTATTTTGAAGTGTTTTATATTTATGTGTTAGACCATCCAATCATGTTTATAGTCACTGGTATTGAGCAAGAACTTTAAAAACTCAAGACTGTGCTTCAAGTGGATTATCCAGAGAAAGGCTCTAGTTCCACGCAGAGATTATTAGGCAAAGAGAAAACTAGGCCTGGTTTCTTTGCATATATCATAAATTACTGCTAGAGAATGATGCATTCCCAAGCTACAGGATCAATCAGAGTAACAAGCCTTAATGAATTAACAAAAAAATGCAAAACTCCTGTGATTTGTGAACAAGAAGATCAGCATTACTTAGAACCATAAAATAATTTGTAGAATGAATTTCCTCCACATTTGGCTTCTTAGAGTCATTTCAGTTGTTGATATTATATTTTAAGTATCTGCATAAAGCATGGGTCAGTTTTTCCAAATACAGTTAACATCAGCCAAGGAAATACTGTAAAATTACCCTTGTTTTTATTTTTAATAATACTTTCTATGGATTTATAGCGATACAATACAATAAACATCACAAAATAAATGGGCTTTTAGGCCAAAATTACCTTCATGTAGCCTTCAAAAACACAAAAATAAATACAGGAATAGTTTTTGTTCTGTGACCATTTTTGCTCAGTTTATCAGCACAGCGGCAATAAAGCCTGACAAACATAAAGTCTTCTATTGACTAATAATTTTTTCATCCTTGCATGCCAGCATGCATCTTACAAGATAAAGCGCCAGTAACAAAAGGGACCAACAGCAAAGGGTAGATAGATCCCTTCCTGAAACATTTCTCATAAATACACACACACACACAAACACAAACGCATTACAGTAGGTCAGTAGTTTACTTTCTTCTGACTCCATGCCTATAAAAAAATCAGTGACCTTAAACCAATAAAAATCTATACATTTGTGCATCAAGAGCTACAGAACATCAAAACAATATTTTGGAGACAAAGTGAATTCAATTCAACTCACTTCTGTTTGTTACTAAACATGAACTCTCAAGAATTACCAGTTGGTTTTTCTAATAGTGAAATAGTATTTTTATTTCAACTGTTGTTTTGGTAGTCAAACACAATTATAATAAGTGAAAATAATGTGATATCAATAAAATATTATTAGGGTTCATGTAGAATTACCTAAATTTTTATTCTTAATCACATTCCATGTATTAATAGCTATATATAGTTTCTTTTTTCTTAGTTTACATTTTTATTTCATATTGGGGGGTATATGTGCCGGTTTGTGACCTGTGATTATTGCATGATGAGGTTTGAGATACAATCGATCCCATCACACAGGTAATGAACATAGTACCCAATAATTAGTATTCCAGATCTTACCCTTCTTCATTTTTCCCCCATCTAGTAGTCGCCAGTGTCTATTGTTGCCACATTGTGTCCACAGGCACACAATGTTTAGCTCCCCCTTATGAGTGAGAACAGATGCTATTTTATTTTCTATTCCCATGTTAATTCGCTAAGGATAATGACCTACAGCTGCATCCATGTTGCTGCAAATAACATGATTTTGCTCCTTTTTATGGTTCCATAGTATTTCATGGTATATATATACCACCTTTTCTTTATCCAATCCACCATTGATGAGCATCTAGGTTGATTCCATGTCTTTGCTGTTATTTTCTTTTGAATATATACGTGGTAATGTGATTGCTGGGTCAAACGGTAGCTCTGTTTTAAGTTCTTTGAGAAATCTCCAGGCTGCTTTTCACAGTGGCTGAACTAATTTACTTTTCGACAAACAGTGCATAAGTGTTCCCTTTTTTCCACAGCCTCGACAGCATCTGTTGTTTCTTGGCTTTTTAATAATAGCCATTCTGACTGGAGTGAGATGGTATCTCATTGTGGTTTTGATTTGCATTTCTGTGATGATTTGTGATGTGGAGCAGTTTTTCATATGTTTGTTGGCCACCTGTATGTCTTCATTTGAGTAGTATTTGTTCATGTCTTTTGCTCACTTTTTTATGGGGTTGTTTTTTGCCTTTTGAATTGTTCAAGTTCCTTATAGATTCTGGATATTAGATATTTGTTGGATGAGTAGTTTGTAAATATTTCTGCCATTCTGTAAGTTGTCCATTTACTCTGTTGATAGTTTCCCTTGCTGTGCAGAATCTCTTTAGTTTAATTCAGTTTCATTTGTCAATTTTTGTTTTTGTTGCAATTGCTTTTGAAGACTTGGACATAAATTCTTTCCCAAGGCCAATATCCAGAATGGTTTTCTTCTAGAACTCTTATACTTTGAGGTATTATATTTAATCCATTTTGAGTTAATTTTTGTACATGGTGAAATGAAGGGGTTCAGTTTCATTCTTCTGCATATGTCTAGCTGGCTATCTCAGTTCCATTTATTTAATAGGGAGTCCTTTCCACATTTCTTATTTTTGTCAACTTTGTCGAAGATCAGAGGCCAGATGCAACTTTATCTCTGGATTCTGTATTGTGTTCCAGTTTTTATACCAGTACCATGCTGTTTGGGTTACCATAGCCTTATAGTATAGTTTGAAGTCAGGTAATGTGACAGACACCTCCAACTTTGTCCTTTTTGCTTTAGATTGTTCTGGCTATTTGATCTTTTTTGGTTTCATATACATTTTAGAACAGTTTTTTCCTAATCCTATGAAGAATAAAATTGGTAGTTTGCTAAGAACAGTGTTGAATCTGGGACTGCTTTGGACATATAATCATTTGAATGGTATTGATTCTTCTAATCCATGAGCATATAAGGTTTTTACATTTGTTTGTGTCATCTATTATTTCTGTTAGCGGTGTTTTGTAGTTCTCCCTGCAGAGATCTTCTACCTTCTTAATTAGATCTCCTAGGTATTTTTTTCCTTTTTTTTTTTTTTTTTTTGGTGTGACTGTTGTAAATGAGATTGTGCTCTTGATTTAACTCTCAGCTTGAATGTTATTGGTATATAAACTGCTGAAACTGTTTATCACTTTCAGAAGCATTTGGCAGAGTGTTTAGGATTTTCTAGTTATAGCTTTACATTGTCCATGAAGAGAAATAGTTTGATTTATTTTCCAATTTGGATACCTTTTATTTATTTCTGTCGCCTATTTGTTCTGGCTCAGACTTCCAATACTATATTGAATAGGAGTGGTGAAAGTGGGCATCCTTTTCTTGTACCAGTTCTCAAGGACAGTGCTTCTAGGTTTTGCCCATTCCATATGAGATTGGCTGTGGGTTTGTCATAGGTGGCTCTTATTATTTTGAGGTATGTTCCTTCACTGTCTAGTTTCTTGAGTGTTTTTATCATGAAAGAACATTGGATTTTATCAAAAGCTTTTTCCATATGTATTGGGATAAGCATATTGTTTTTGTCTTTAATTCTGCTTATGTGGTGAATCACATTTGTTGATTTGCGTATGTTAAACCAACCCTGAGTCCCAGGAATGAAGCCTATTTGTTCATGATAAATTAACTTTTTGATATGCTGTTGAATTCAGTTTATTAGTATTTTGTTGAGGATTTTTATATCTCTGTTGATCAGGAATATTGGCCTGTAGTTTTCTTTTTTCATTGTATCTTTGCCAGATTTTGGTATCAGGGTGATGCTAGCTTTGCAGAATAAGTTAGGGAGGAATCTCTCCTCCTAGATTTTTTTTTTTTTTTTTGAATAGTTTTTGTAGAATTAGTGCCAGCTCTTGTCTGTGCATCTAGTGTGATTTGGCTCTGAATCCATCTGATCCTGGGCTTTTATTTTTATTGGTTGGTAAGTTCTTTTATTACTGATTCAGTTTTGGAACTCGATATTTATCTGTTCAGGGTTTCAGGTCCTTCCATAATGAACCTCAGGAAATGTGTTTCTAGGAATGTATACATTTCCTCTAGATTTCTAGTTTATTTGCATAGAGATATTCATAATAGTCTCTAAGGGTCTTTTGCATTTCTGTGGGATAAGTTGTAAGGTCACCTTCATTGTTTCTGATAGTGTTCATTTGGATCTTCTCTCTTTTTTTCTTTGCTAATCAAGCAAACTGTCTATCAATTTTGTTTATCCTTTCAAAAAACAAATTTTGTTTCATCGATTTTTTATGTGGATTTTCAGATCTCAATTTCTGAATGCCTGGAGATCTGCCTGGGCGTGGAGCACAGAGGGCCCTGCTGCACCACAATCTATGTCAAAGAAAGGCGGGGTGACTCAGGCTGCTGGTCCAGAAGAAAAAAAGATCTTCGAAATGCCTGGATTTATGCCTGGGAGTGAGGTGGACCATGATCTTAGGAGCGCAGACTGGGGCACCTAGCAGTGATACATGCAAACGAGGTCCAGTTTGCCAAGCTGGCCCTGGCTGCAAGTCTTGATGTCAGAGAATCTACAGTTGTAGCAGCTCTCCTCCTGCCCTAGGGAGAGCATAATTCCAGTGCTTACATTGAGACAGTTTGCACAGTTCTGGCTATGGAGGCCCCATCCTATTGCAGAGCAGGTGCTCCAGTCTCTGGCTTGAGACTAAATGCCTGCTTGGCCATGCTTCCGGGTCACCAAAAAATGACTAACTTTGTGCCCAGATCAAAAATAGCATGCTACTCTCAGTTCCAGGACTGGAAAATGTCTGCATATTTTCCCAGTGTCTTCCTCTCACAAGTACTCTAAGCCTCTCCCCAAATTATTTCCAGGACTTGAAAGAAACAAAGTGCTCTCACTTGGTCTGGGTTGTTTGGATGCCCTGTGGAAGGGTAAGTCACAGAGGGAGGCTCTCTTTCTCTCTCACATACTGGAGTTTCACTCACTTTCATCAGCTGAACACCATCACAGGGGCTGTTTGCCCACATTCTCCTCCCTGGGACCTGGGGTGTCCTTCATGATTCCAAATAATTCGCATTTTCCTTCTTTAATTAAAGCTTGTAGAATTGATCTTTATGCCTATCTTACTATTTCCAAGTGACCTGGTTATGCTGAAAACCTCTAATCTGCCATTTTGGGGTGGAAAATATTTTCTTTTTTTAACATGAAAAATCACTTCATAGTGAGAAGCTAATGCAAGCTGGGAAAGTATATAATGTGTCTTTGAAGAATAAAATGAAAATAAGTGAAGGTCTTCTACTCAAGCAAGCATTGACATTCTGACATTAAATTGAGCAGAGTATTTATGGCATCAACTCTGGTCTTCAAATGAGTACACTATATGTTTATGAAGTATATTTCAGAAGAATTCATCAATATTTTACCTAGGTTTTCCTTATAAAGGATAAATATTACCTTGTCTTATTTATGTTTATACTACTCATTCATTAAAAGAGATCTACAAAGTACAAAACCAAGTACCAAAGATTTTTAACCATGCTTTTTTCTTTTGCCATTAAGAACTTTTTCTCATTCTACCCATCCAGGAAGCATTATTCTGCCTCATCTATATTTCATATGTTTTTAAACTTCCTTTACTTTTCTCAAAAGCCTTTCAATAAGCTCTGAAGAATTCTGCCGTGAAACAATATTCCTCTTGTTTTCTTGGAAATGTATCACTTCTTTATAATTTCTATTTTATTGTTGGCCTTTATTGTTTCCTATGGTAAAAAACTTGTGTGATCAACAGGAACTTCATGTAGCATATAAAATAAAATTTATAATTACAACAGAATGTTTATCAAAGGAGCACATCAAATACCAATAACAAGACAAACAGCCTTCTTGTTAAAGGTTAATTATCAGAGTTTCATTCAAAATGCATATGGTAAAAAAAAAAAAAAAAAAGTCAAGGAAGAGACTCAAAGACTTAGGAATTTGGTAGTAGCCACCAGAAAATGACTGCTGACCAGGGAAAAGCCAAGGTTCAGTACAACATGAGTCCCCAACTAGACCACCAATGTAATAATTATCCTAGGTCTTTTTTCTTTCTGTATTACAGTGGTCAGCAATATCATCAAATAAATTCCCTACACACATCCAGTGGAGAAGCTGGTCTGCCTACACAATTCCTTAACTGGCACAGGATACTTTTGCCCAACTCTTAGTCAAGTCAAAGATCTGTTGAGTAAAGACCTACACAAAGTCAAAGGAAACATCTACTTATTCTCATCATCATAGGTTTTCTAGTCATAAATATATACAAATAATAAAGAGTCTCAGGATAGTCAAAGGGTGCCAACAGCATAAAGAAGGATATATAAAATAATGTATCCCAGTAAGAAAATTGGGCAACAAAACTTTTTGATCACTATGACTAATATTTTTTACAATTATTATCACAGATGACAAAGAAAAAGAATAATCAGAAAACATGACAATCATTGTGACTTTTTACGAATATAGAGTAAGTGATAGAAAAGAAATCTTGACTCAAAGTCAAGTTGGTGATTTTAAAATGAATGTAATATGATAAAGTTAAAACAGGCACACAGAAATTACGAGAGAAAAATCATGAAGGATCCAAAGAGTCTGAAATCTATCTAAAAATGTTTCCAAAAAGGAACATAAAAGTGATGGCGAGAGGGAACAAACAGAATACAACAGACTATTCCCCTAATTTTAAAGTTTCAGAACAAGAACACCTGGAGAATTCATGAGGGGTGAAACATACCAACACCTAGATACAACATTGCGAATTATAAGGATAAGAAAAAATTTCAAAAACTTCTACAGACAAAAGTTACCTACATGGAAGGAAGTATTCACAAAATACTTTTGGGATAAATTAGTAAAAATCATATACTAACAAACATTTTCTTATAGGAAACGAGAGATTAAAGAATCCCTTTAAATATTGAATGAAAAAATATTTGGAGTGTTACATACTATCCCCTGCCAAACTATCAAGAAAATGTGAGAAAAAGTATAGAATCAGTTATAGATTCTAGTTTTCTAATGCCAGAATTCAATGAATTTATCATCCATGAACCATATATAACCCAAAAGGCTTGCAGGAATCTGGACAGAAAATAAGGGAGTCTATTTAACATTAGCATTTGGAAGAGTCTTTTTTAAAGTAATGAATTTTTAATGCCATAGCAAGCATCGTATTTTTCCCTTTACAGATCCATTCATATTATCGATTTTATAGAACAAAATATTTAGAAAACCATATTGTAAATGCTGCCTATTAGCATTTGATTATTTGGAATCAGTCTAGACATAGCACAGAAGACTTAATGTTTAAATAACAGAATGATAATGCTAAGGTTTGGCAACATAAAAATGGCAATATAACTAACAAAAAGTGAGAGATGGAATGGAAAAGAACTGAAAGAAAAGTTGAAAGTGCATAATTTCTTATTTTCTTAGTAGAGATTCATTAAGCATTGTATTAATTTGATGAATCAGTAAAGCATATAGCAAATAAGTACATTATTTGACATTTAATAGGCAATTAAAAGAAAAACAAAAAATTAATAGTGGTTTCCTTTGGATAGCAAGACTAGCTGGGGATGGATTTTAGAGAGGGAAGAAGTCAACTAGATTTGATATTTTATTTAATTTATTAAATAGAATAACTTAACCAAAAAAAGAATTGATTTTATAATAAAAAGTTTATTACAAAACATATTGAAGTAAATACTATCTCTGAAATATTATGAGCAGTTCAAAAATAAGTTTAATTTTGCTTAAGCATTACAGAAGTCATCACCTCAGAAATATCAGAAATACTTTAAGATTGTTAATGCATTGAATGATAGTATTGAATGAACAAAACCATTTAAGACCAAATAATCAAAACCACTATTAACATACTGAAAGTCTCGATGTAGTCATGCATTCTATAAATATTCTTTTTTTTATTGATAATATGATCTGGACAAGGTTGAGAGGATGGATAACTAGTAAAGCCAGGAACTATGATCTTCAGCCAAACACAGAGTCTGAATAAGCTCAGGAATAGCCAAAGCTCCCCACCCTATTAGCTTATTCTGAGATGCCAGCTATGGTCTCTCCCTTTAGCCACAGTGATTGAGTAGAATGTAAGATACCCTACACCTCTCTACTAACCTACTAAATGTCAGTGTGGAGAAAAGAAACCAGACCTCATCAGGAAGTTAATGTCGCAGTAGTTTCAACTGTGGAAAAAACCTTCCTGCTAGTCAATGTTAAATATATGAATGATCTTGCCCTCATGGGAGGTGGTATTTTTTTAAGAAAAAGAGGAATTTAAAGTGAGACAGCCCTGGGTTTTCACTCCAATTTTACTTTGTGAACTGAGGTATCTTAATTAAGGAAATTGTTCAAGTTAACACTGCTCTTTGCTTCAGTTTCTTCATTGGTAAATTCAGATATCAATAGCAATGGCTCAGGTTAAGGAGTTGTAAATAAATATGCTCTCATCTAGGATCACCCATAATTCTTTGTATGGTTTAAAATAAGTAAATTTTAAAAATCATTAATGTGAACATTTATGTTGTCATTTCTAATACAATTTAAGGTGTGACAAGTAGTAGCAATCTCTTTTTTGGGAAAATTCTTAAAATACTAAACAAATATTTTAACCTGTAGTTCCATTCATGTGAAATGGAGATTTATGAAAAATTAATCATCACCATGGGTCAAATTTTAGAGAATCACATTTAAAGCTCAAAAAAGCACCAAGTATCCTTTGTCATCCAGGATCTCTTAAATCAGTGAAAAAATGCCTATTAGGTAGAAAGAGATGGTGGTTTTTATGTTTTACAGTTTTAGTGGGTTGCTACTGGAGACTCTATCAGATTGCCTCTTCCACCAGAGTGATGTAAAGAACCAAAGACTGTTAAATTCCATATCTCATTGTTTAGATATTAAAGACCTTAAAATTAAGAGATCATTTTAAGCATACAAATTAAAGGAGGTAGTTTTCTAAAGAAAAAGCCAGACTTTAGAAATGCCCTAGATGCATTAAAAGATGTGCTACCCAAACCAAAATGGAATAACTATTATATCTTTTATTCGTTTTATTATTATAATTCAATTCCCTTTCAGACCACATACATCGACCATTGCACACATTCTTTCCACTAATAATTTGGCTCCAGGAAAAAGACTACACCTGAAGGGAAAATATGATTCTGCATTTCCTCCATAAAAAACTGGGCTATTATAAACTTTAACTTTCTTTTTACATTTATATTGGATGAAATAACATACATATTGACATCTAGTTTTACAAGCTGGTTTTCCCATGTATTACTTAAGAGATTTGGGGTAGCTATGATGAAGGACATGTACAATTAAATACATAGTATTTTGTATTCCATGTTGTATTATAGTCCCTGTACATATAGTCCCTCACATATACCAGTTGCAATTACATTATCATTCCCCTCCACCTCTTTTTAACTCGGCATCCATTTAAGTCCCACTGTGTTCAATTCAATGAGTGTCTGATGAAGAGAGTGTTCTCCTTCATTCTTTTGAAGGTCTGAGAGAGTTTAGGCATTGTTTTTCCAAGAGGAATAATATCAGAATGATTTCTCTACTTCTCCATTCTCATATTATCCCATAGAGACTATTATTTTATTTGGTCCTCTTCCTGGAACTTCCTTCAGCATAGACTGTCTACCTAAATCAGAGTGTTTTAATTATTTACAATGATAAGTGTTTCTAAGTAGGATTAATGTACCAGCACTCAAAGTCAATTCCCTGGCTCCCTGAGGAGCCTCACACATTGTACTTAGCTTTTACAGACTATGCAAGTATCAGTAGTTAACTATACTTGGCTCCTCAACTTTTTGCTCTTATCTTTCTTTTCTTGTTTATATTAGGTAATGAGGATATGAGCTTTTCTTAATGTTGCTGAAATGCACTCTGCTTTACTATTTGATAGACTTGTTGGAAGAGATTCCAAGGAGCACTCAATTGAGGCAACCTCCATACTGGGAAAACACACACACACACACACACACACACACAGAGATCATTCTGTACAATGAGCTCATAATTTTTCAATCTCAAATAACTTTTTGCATTCTACATACTCTTTCCAAAATATACAAAGGCATTGTCTATTCAGTGTGACATGTGGAAGAGCTGTCTTAATTGCATTTCACACTTTCTTCACAGATTTTTTTTTTAGAAATGCTAACATCTAAAGAATTTACCAAATGTCAAAAGAATAACACCTCCCTTCCTATTCCCAATGTTGTACTTTCTCTAACTTTCAAACAAGACCCAAAAGCTTCATCACATCTTTCCACTCAAGCCAGAACAAGAGCCTGAAGGAGTTTTAGTCATTCTACTTCTCCTTTATTCACATTACTGGCTGCCTATTTGAACTATTGCCCTCTCCACCATTCAGCCTAGATCTGATTCCACCAAATAAGCCTTTCTTTATTGGCACAATTTATCCTTATCACTGTTGTGCTTCCCAAGTTCCTCTCCTCCACCCTCCTTACACAATTTGTGCTCCACTGTTCACTGCTTGAGGATTTTTTTGACTTGGTATTAGTTATATGTGTTTCCATGAGACAAAACTATGTCTGCTCATTTGTTTCTATTTACAGATCACAACACGTGAGGTGGCTGGCACATCACTGAAAAACTACTGAAGTTGGTCAGAACACCTGGGTTTCACTCTTAATTCTGGCACATACTGACACTTACTGATTATTAAAAATTTGGTAAGTTATTTAATCTTTCTAAGCCAATGTTTTCCCCTTTAAAATTAGAGGTAATAATATCTACTACACGAAATTGAAATCAAATGAGCTTATGTTAAACATCCTTGCAATTTCCCCCCAAATAAAGTAAATATTCATTGAATACTTAGTCATTCTGAACCAGCACCATGCATTCTGTCATGTTGAGTATCTCTGTTCCTTTTAGCCCAAGTTGTAATAATTCCATTATTAAAATTGCAGCATACTTTGTAATAAGTTACAATCCACTCTGTTAGACAAACACCATCCCTACATATGTCTTTGAGCTATACCTTGTCTTCCTTGGGCTGAGAATCAGTACATTCTGGGACAATGCCATTAAGTTTCCTAAGAAGCCTTCTTTTCTGAGTTGAAGAAGATATCCTTAAAGATTATTGAATGAATCATCAATTATCTGTGTACTTGTGGTATAGTATTAAATATGTATTTGTTTCTGCTAGAATTAATTCATTTATACATTCATTCAATTTAGAGTCTTATTTAACACTGGACTCTGAGTATAGTCCCATTTTAGGTACGGAATAGACTATGGGCTCTGTCTAAGAAAACACATACCCCAGAGCAAGGGTCAGCAAACTTTTGCTGAATAGGCTAGATAGGAAATGTTTTAGACTAGTGGACCACACTGTCCCTGTGGCAACTACTCAGCTCTGCCATTGTAATGGGAAAGCAATAATTAAGACATGCATAGCCTCAGCCATTTTTAACATCCCACCTTTTTGTGGTATATTTCTTAATCTACAGATCAATTTAGAGATAACTAACATCTTACCAATATTGAGTTTTCCTATCCATGAAATCATTTAATTTAATTAGATTTTTTATTTCTTGTAACAGTTTTAGTTTTCCTTGAATAGATCTCCATATCAATATTCTGTTAGATTTATACCTATTTCACTCTTTGGTGTGCTAATGCTAATAGTCTTGCAAACAAAGAAAGTTCTATGTCTTCTTTCCCAATTAGCATAACTTATATTTTATTTTCTCGTTTTATTGCATTGGTTCAGACTTCCAGTACAATGTGGAAAAGAAGTGGTGAGAGGGAACATCCTTGCCTTGTTCCTGATCTTAGTGGGAAATACTCTCGTTCATACCATAAGGTATGAAATTAGCTGTAGGTTTGTTGCAGATATTCTTTACCAAGTTCAGGAAGTTCTCCTCTATTCCAAGTTTTTGGAGCTTGTAAAATATTTATTTTTAAAATCTGTTAAGGTATGTTTTATAGCCTTGTTAAGATGTGTTTTAAAGGGAATGTGGTCTATCTTGGTGAATGTTCCATATGAGCTTGAGAAGAATGTGTATTCTGATGTGATTGGATGAAGTGGTCTATAAGTGTCAGTTATACCGAGGTGATTAACAGTGCAATCTATCACCTGCACAATTTCATCAGTTTGTGTCTAGTGTATTTTGATACTCTCTTGTTAGGCACATATACATTAAAAATTACTATGTCTTCTTGGATAACTGACCTTTATATATTTTATGTAATGCCCCTGTTTAACCCTGATAATTTTTTTCTTTGAAATCTGCTCTGTCTGAAATTAATATAGCTATTTCTGCTTTCTTTCAATTTTTTGTTGGCATGGTATATCTTTCTCTATCCATTTACTTTTAATCAACCTATGTCTATATTTACAGTGGGTTTCTTGGTCTGGACACAGTGGTTCATGCCTGTAATTCAAGTACTTTGGGAGGTCAAGGTAGAAGGATCGCTTGAGCCCAGGGGTTTGAGACCAGCCCGGGCAATATAGTGGGGCCTCATCTCTACAAAAACAAAATGTTGTGATGTACATCTGTGGTCCCAGCTATGGGAGAGGCTGACGTAGGAGGACTGCATGAGCCCTGGAGGTCGAAGCTGCAATGAGCTGTGATTGAGCCACTGCACTCCAGCCTGGGTGACAGAGGAAGACCCTGTCTCTAACTAACTAACTAACTAACTAAATAAATAAATAAATAAATAAAGGTTTATTGTAGACAACATACAGTTGGAAGTTGGACTTGTTTGTTTGTTTTTTAACTGGTACATTTAGGTCATTGAAGTTCAATGTGATTATTGATATAGTTGGATTAATACCTATCACATTCGTTGTTGTATTCTATTTGATGCCTTTGTCCTATTTTTCTCCTTTTGCATTCCACTCTTTTTTAAGTTTTTATGGTTTTCATTGAGACTTCTATATAATTCAGTTCCCCTCAATTTTTAGCGTATCAGTTATATTTATTTATTTATTTTACTTTTTCTAGTGATTTCCCTAAAGCTCGCAATATACATTCACAACTAATCCAAGTCCACCGTCAAATAATATTATATTGCTTTATAAGTTGTGAGTACTGAAATCATAATTTCTTTCTCCTGTGTCTTGTATCATTTCTGTCATTCATTTCAACTAAATATAAGCACACATAGTATATTCTCTCTATATATAAATATATATGCATTGATATATAAATATGTGTACATAATTAAATACATGGTTGCTATTGTTACTTTGAACAAATTATTATCTGTTATGTAGTTAGTTAAGAATATAACAAATCAAAGTTTTTGTTTTACCTTCACTTAGTACTTTTCCAATATTCTTTCTTTATATTAGTCCAAATTTCTATTTTTTCTTCTCTCTAAAAACCTTTTCTTAATTAGTTCTTATAAGGCAGCTCTAGTGGAAGTCAATTCATTCAATTTTTGAAGGCCTATATTTCTCTTTCACTTTTGAAGGATAATTTCACAATATATAGAACTATAGGTTGGTCAATTTTTTACTCAACACTTTAAATATTTCAATGTTGTCTATTCTTGTTTGCATGGTTTCAGAGAAGTAGGATGCAATCCGTATCTTTGTTCCTCTATAATAGAAAAAGTTTTATTTATTTCTTCTGGCTTCTTTCAGGATATTTTCTTCGTTTATTTTATTTATTTATTTATTTTTTGTAGTTTGAGAATTATGTGCCTAGGTATAGTTTTTTGGCATTTATTTCACTTGATGTTCTCCGAACTTCCTAGATACATGGTTTCATGTCTGACATAAATTTGGAAAAATTCTTACTCACTACTATTTTACATACTTTTTTCTGTTCCTTTCTCTCTTCTTTCTATCTAGTATTCCAATTACATATAAATTACACCTTTTGTAGTTGTCCCACAGTTCTTGAATACTCTCTTTTGATTTTACTTGTCTTTGTTCTCTTTGCTTTTCAGTTTTGCAGGTTTCTATTGATATAGCCTCAAGCTCAGAGATTACTTCTTCAGTGATGTCCAGTCTACTAATGTTTTTTTAATCCTAATCTTTTTTTTTCTTAGAATGTTTATCTCGCTGCTTACACTGACCATCTGCTTTTGCATGCTCTCTACTTTATCCATTAGAGCCCTTGGCATATTATTCACAGTTGTTTTAAATTCCCAGTCTTTTAATTCCAACATCTCTGCCACGTCTGGTTCTGATGCTTTTCCTGTTTATTCAGATTATGTTTTCTGACTTTTAATATGCCTTGTAATTTTTGTTGGTGGCTTAATTTGATGTACTGACTAAGAAGAACTGTGGTAAACATGTTTTTAAAACATGGTAGTTAAAGGTGGGGTGGGGAGAAGTGTTCTATAGTCCTATTATTAGGTCTCAGTCTTTTCGTGAGTTTATGCCTCTGGTCTGTGAACTTCACAAGTTTTTCTCAGTTCTTTTTCACCTCTTTTAAGTAAGACAGGATGGCTAGAGTTGGCTGAAGTTGGGCATTGCCCTTACCTCAAGCCTGATAAAACCCCAGCAGGTTAATCACTAATTAAATAGTTTTTCCTGAGAACAGGCCTTTTTTAAGGAAGAACGCAGCACTCTTCCATATTTTAAAATGGTTCTTTTCCTTTTGTGCTGGAAGTATGAGAGGATTTTTCTCTGATACTTACTGTGAGAACCTGGTCAGCTCCTGGTGATAAAACTCACAAAATCACTGGGCCCCCCCGAAGACGAGGTCTCCCTGGAGGTTTTAACTCATATTTGTCCAGACCCAACTTCCAGAAATTTGTCAATTACAATTCACATTTTCCTACCTTAGCACTAGTTCTAAAGAGATTTCTGGCTCAGTAAATTGATGTTTGCATCTGCCTGTCTCTCAAATGTTGAGTGGTTTGTCCTGTGACCTCACTTCTCCTCAGATTTAAGAAGGTTGTTGATTTTTCAGTTTTCTCAGCTTTTTAAGTGTTGTTGAGATAGAGTGGTGACTTCCAAGCTGTTTACATGGGGAACCCAGAAACTGAAAGTCTCACTCTAATTTTTTACCAGCTCTCCAGTACTTGAGAAGCACCAAGTATGTTTTTTTTACTTGACTCAGGAATAAAACTTGTAAATTAATTATTCTAATTTCATGTGAATAAACTCATTTGAAATTTTAAAAAATGTAATGGTGTCATGGTTATTAAAAGTCTTTTATGGTGCCCAGCTGAGAGAGTCTACCTGGCCCTGCCTTAAATACTTTTGTGGTCTTAACAAAGGATCTTACAGCAACACCTTTGAAATTTTGATTCTGAAATCATGTTTTGTTGGCAAAGCTTTGGATTTGCTATTTTCCCTAAAGCCATTTTATTCTGTGGAAATTTTTTTTTCCAGAAGAGACTGGCAATAAGAAATACTTTCTTTTTTGCACCCAGCAAAACCTGACTCAGAAATTTTTCTCCAAATTCTATCAGAAAACTATGCAATTTCATCTTTAGTTTCTCCCTAAATATCCATAATTTATCATATGCAGCTTAAATAACCCAGATGGCACTTCAACATTCTTCCTGAAAAGTTCATTGACTAAATCCACATGCATATTTCTTACTTTCAAAATGATCACAAATTGTGGTCAAAAGTGTTGCTGAACTTTCTTCTACTACATAACACAATTTACCTTTTCTCTAACCTTCAATAGCAGTTTTCTTCTTATCCTTCCAACCTTCCTTAACAATCTCATTGAGGCCATTGTAGATTCAACTTTACCAGATTCAAGGCCAATATTATATAATTTTGGTTTATCTTAAAGCATAATCACACTTTTAGTACCAAATCCCTTTCCTATTAGTTATTAAGGTATAAAAAAGTATCCCCAAACTTAGCAGTTTAAAACAAAATTCATTTTTTTATATATCGACTTGACTCAGCTGGATGGCTCTGTTTCCCTTATTTTAGGTGACAATGAATCATCTGCAGGCTTGATTGACTGGAATATCTAAGTTGACTTAGTCATATAGCTGGCAGTTGATGCTGGCTATTATCTGGGAATTCAACAGAATGCTTACAGATTGCCTTTCCTTGCTTGTGGCTTGGTTCTCTCATAGCATAGTGGCTGTATTCTAAGAGGAGGTGTCCCAAAATATTTCCAGTTGTGAAGAAACAAAATATTTTGGAATCTTAATGACTAGGTACAGAAGTAGAAGAGTGTCACTTCTACTGTACCTTCCTATTAATTAAAGCAGTCACAAAGTCTATACATATGTTCACATTAGACGTGGGGAAATAAACTCAGAGAATGTTAGTGAAATTCTAAGGGTCAAGGAAAAGAATGTTAGCAAAAACCCATTGGCTCTTAAAAAGACAGTGAGAAAGAACATAAATGAAAATAAAGAAATGTTATTGGAAGCTGGAGAAAGGGAGAATTGTTGTTTAACAACAATTTAACAACAGTTAACACCATGTTACAGGCATGGTGGCTCACACCTGTAATCCCAGCACTTTGGGAGGCCAAGGTGGGTGGATCACTTGAGGTCAGGAGTTTGAGCCCAGCCTGACCAACATGGTGAAACCCTCTACTAAAAATACAAAATATTAGCCAGGCATGGTGGCTCACACCTGTAGTACCTGCTCCTTGGGAAGCTAAGGCAGGAGAATCACTTGCACCCGGAAGGTGAAGGCTGCGGTGATCCAAGACCATGCCGCTACACTCCAGCCTGGGTGACAGAGCAAGACTCAGTCACAAAAAAAAAAAAAAAAAAAATCCGTTGCAACAGCATAGGAACTACAAAATATACTTAATAAACAAGCTAATTTAGCTAAGGCTATTTCCAGGCAGTGTTGAAAGTGTCACCTGGCTTCTTCTTACTGTCTGTAGTAAAATGAAAATTAAAAGTTAAGCTAAAAGAATAATTGTTAAATACATAAATTATCCAGAGCTTTCTATGTTTAAAATAAAACTGTATCTAAATCCTGCCTATCCAGATGGCAAACAATGCTAAAAATATGAAAATGGTTTCCAGGAAAAGATCAAATCCAAGACATTGTCAGGCAAACACTGTTTAAAGATAAAGGGTGTTACTGTGAAAACTTTATCAAGACTTTACGCATATTTAAAGTAATGTATCAAAAATAAAAACAAATAGTACCTCTAAAAATCTTAAAGGAAGACCTCTCAGACTCATTAACAACGGAACTTCCAAGGATTTTAGATGTGTTTTTCTATAGCAGCCATGCAGGAAGTTCAAAATAAAGTTTATTGTGACAAAATTTGTTATCTTTTTAAAAAATCGAGTACATTCCCAATAAGATTTCTAAGAGTCCCATGGAATCTTTTTAAACTGGTTGTTTGCTCTATCCTCTACTTATTTTTTAATTCAAACTTTTTTTACTTGTTTTTTTTTTTTTAACTTTCATTTTAGATACAGAGGGTACATGTGCAGATTTGTTACACAGGTATATTGTAGAATACTGAGGTTTGCAATACAACTGATCTCTTCACCCAGGTAATCAGCATAGTACCCAATAGTTAGTTATTCAATCCTTGTCCTTTTCCCCCTCACCTCCCTTGTAGTCCCCAGTCTATTTTTGCCATCTTTTTGTCCATGAGTACTCAATGTTTAGCTCCCACTTATAAGTGAGAACATGAGTGATTGGTTTTCTTATCCTGCATTAATCACTTAGGATAATTGTCTCCAGCAACATTCATGTTGCTGTAGGAGACTTGATTTTGTTCTTTTTATGGCTGTGTAGTATTTCATGGTGTATATACTGTGTAGTATTGGTTTTTTATCCTGTATTAAATCACTTAGGATAATTGTCTCCAGCAACATCCATGTTGCTATAAGAGATTTATTTTGTTCTTTTCATGGCTGTATAGTATTCCATGGTGTATGTGTACCACGTTTTCTTTATTCAATCATTGATGGGTATCTAGGTTAATTACATTAATTTGCTATTGTGAATATTGCTATGATGAACATACAAGTGCATGTATCTTTTGGTAGAATGATTTATTTTCTTTTCAAGGTATACCCAGTAATAGGACTGCCGGGTCAAATGGTAGTTCTGTTTTAAGTTCTTTGAGAAATCTCCAGACTGCTTTCCACAGTGGCTGGATTAATTTACATTTCCGCCAACAATATATAACTGCTCCCTTTTCTCCACAGCCTTCCAAGCATCTGTTGTTTTTTGACTTTTTAGCAATAGTCATTCTGACTGGTGTGAGATGGTATCTCATTGATTTTGATTTGCGTTTCTTTGATTATTTGTGATGTGGAACATTTTCTCATATGTTTGTTTGCCACTTGTATGTTGTCGTTTGAGAAGTATCTGTTCATGTTGATGTCTTTTGCTCACTTTTTAGTGGAGTTATTTGTTTTTTGCCCCTTGAATCGTTCCTTATAGATCCCGAATATTAGACCATTGTTGAATGCACAGTTCATGAATATTTTCTCCCGTTCTTTAGGTTGTCTGGTTACTCTGTTGATAGTTTCACTTGTTGTGCAGAAACTCTTGTTTAATTAGGTCCCACTCATCAAATTTCATTTTTGTTACAATTGCTTTTGAGGACCTAGTCATAAATTCTTTCCCTAGGCCAATGTCCAGAATGGTGTTTCCTAGGTTTTCTTCTAGGATTCTTACACTTTAACGTTTAACATTTAAATATTTAATCCACCTTGAGTTAATTTTTGATATGTAAAATGTAGGAGTCCAGTGTCATTCTTCTACACGTGACCAGCCAACTATCCCAGCACCATTTATTAAAAAGAAAATTCTTTTACCATTGCTTATTTTTGTTAGCTTTGTCAAAGATAAAATGGCTGTAGGTGTGCAGTTTTATTTCTGAGTTCTCTGTTTTGTTCCATTGGTCTATCTATGTGTCTGGTTTTGTTTGTTTGTTTGTTTGTTTTTACCAGTAAAATACTTATAGTATAGCTTAAAGTTGGGTAATGTGATGCCTCTGGCTTTGTTCTTTTTGCTTAGAATTGTTTTGGTTATTTAGCTCTTTTTTTGTTTCTTTCATATTACTTTTTTAAACAGTTTTTTCCTGTGAAAAATGACATTGGTAGTTTGATAGAAATTGCATTGAGTCTATAGGCTTCTTTGGGCAGCCATTTTAATGATATTGTTTCTTTCAATCCATGAACGTGGAATGTTTTTCCATTTGTTTGTGAAATATGATTTTTGTCAGCAACATCTTGTAGTTTTAAGAGACTCACAAATGAATCGTATTTGTAGAAACACTGTTAGCTTAGATGAAGACGGGCAGATATAATACAAAAGAGAAAACTGCCTTTGGACTCTGAAAGTACTATGGGCTGGAAATAGCCTGAAACACTACTCAGTTACCAACACCAGCCATTTATTATTAAAAGAAAGGATGAATTAAAACATGGAATCAAGATCTCAGATGGTGGAGTTAAGCATCAAAATGTATAAATCCCAGGCAGTAGACATGAGCCTTAATCAAGAGACTGGAAACATATGTCCAGCTGAATTTCAGAATTGCTTGAGAATAGTTATACCTGTGGGCTGTCTATTTACCCCCTTTTTGAAATGGTGGGCTTTGTGAAGTTATCCTATGTCTGTCCAACTAATGTATATCGGGTGTCTTGGGGGCAGAAAATTTATCTCTTTAGTTCACAGGGAAATTGGACTTGAAGAGCTGTACTCTGTGAACTTAACCTGAGGCATCACCACACCTGAACTAGATTAATGACATTTTAATCTGTTTGGGCTGCAGTAAAAAAAATAATAATAATAACACAAATTGCATAGCTTATAAACAGGAACTTATTTCTCACTGTTCTAGAGTCTGGGGTGTCCAAGATCAAGGCTCCAACAGATTTAGCATTTGATGAAGGCCTACTTTCTGATTCACAGATGGTGTCTTCTCACTGTATCCTTACATGATAAAAGGAGCAAGGGGTCTTTCCTGGGCCTCTTTTGAAGGGCACTAATCCCATTCATGAGAGCTCTCTTCTTATAACTTAATCACCTTCCAAAGGCTTCACCTCCTAATACAATATACCTTGAAGGGTAGGCTTTCAACAAATATATTCTGAGGGGACACATTCACTTATAACAAAGCACACAAGGAGCTGTTTGACCTAAAACCTGCACCCGAGACATAAAGAAATTAGATTTTAAGGAATATTTAGAAAAGGGTGAGTATATTTTATATGTGGGAGGTCTATGAATTATTAGGGGCCAGAGGGTGGACTATGGCAGACAGCCTTAAAAATACCCCCAGTGATCCAATCCTCCAAGTATTTATGTTTTTATATACTCCATTCTCACATTGAATCAGGGATAGCCCTACTTGATCAATGGTGGAAATGAAAGTGCATGATTTCCTATCTGGAGAAGTCTACATAGGGATTGAGAAGTCTCTGGACAATACCTGTACCAACTTGCCAGCTGTGTGAGTGAACTACTTTGGAAGCAGATCCTCTGTCTCTAGTTAAGCCTTCGGTTGATTGCTGCATTTGCTGACACTGACTGTAACCTCAGAAGATATCACAAACCAGAGCCATTCAACTGAGAAATGGCAAGTGAAATAAAATGGCTATTATTATTTTAAAACACTGTAAACCAGAACTGAAATTCTCAGCCCACCCCTCCACCCCCGACAACCAATCTTCTGAATGAACTCCTTCCTCTCAGCCAGGGCATTCCAAAGTTAACCTGAAAGACTGGTTCAGGCCATGATGGGAAGCGGGGGTTAGACATGCCTCATTACGCCCTCCTTCCTTTTGGAATTCAGGAAAGCCAACTGGCATTTAGCATAAATACAGATCTTAAGTCTTATAAGAAACATTTACAATCTGTTTTCTCTGAAGCCTGCTACTGGAGGCTTCATCTGCAATGTCTTACTGGGACCTAGACATTCCTTTCTATTAATAATAACTCTTTCAACCAATTTCCAATCAGAAAAACTTTAAATCTACCTATGACCTGGAAACCCCTGCTCTGAATTGTCCCGCCCTTCCAAATTGAACCAATGTAAATCTTACATGTATTGACTGATGTAATATGTCTCCCTAAATGCTGTAAAAGCAAACTGTACCCCAACCACCTTAGGCACATGTCCTCAGGACCCCCTGAGACTGTGTTACGGGTGCATTCTTAATCTTGGCAAAATAAACTTTCTAAATTGATTGAGAACTGTCTCAGATACTTTTGAATTCAAACCACTAAATGCTGGAACAACTTTTCATAAAGGAACAGATATGTAAAACAGAGGTCATTTAAATGCATGAGACTATATGAAATCACCAACTGTAGAGAGATACAGAAAAAAATAGAAGAGGTCCAAAGACTAATCCCAGAGACGTTCCAACATGTAGGGATCCAATAGGTGAAGGTAAATTAGCAAAGAAAATTTTAGGCAGTAGCTATCCAGAAAGAGAAAACCAGATGCATGTGATCTGCTGGAAGCTAAGAGAAGAAAGAGTTTCAAAGAGGACTAATCAATGGTGTCAAACGCTGCTTATAGGTCAAGAGGGGTAAGAATTGAGCAATGTGAAGTTCACTGGTTACTTCAATAAGAGTAGTTTGGGAAAATCTAATTTAAGCTAGTTTAAAAAGCCAGAGGAGAGAAATTAGAATCAGTGAGTATGAACCACTCTCTAAAATAAATTTTTTTAATGAGGCAGTAATATGAATACATCTAGATCCTCATCAAAAAGGTACTGACCCAGGAATAAAAGTTTATTATTGGAACCACTCAAGGAAATCTACAAGCTCAAAACATACTGGTAAAATAAAGTAACCAAATATATGTGCATTCCATATTGAAAAGCTGGGTAGTCAATACTGATACGAAAAATAAACCTAGCAAAAGCATCAAAAGACCCATATAACTTCCTAAATGATGTACCAGACAGTCCTGCCTGCCACTGATTCACATCTTCACATAATCTCCACAATAAACATAAACAGAGCCAAAGAATCTCGGTAATCATATGATAATGTGCTATCATATTGTGTCAGACAACTATTATATTGCTTCTTCTTACAATTACAAAATTAAACCGCAAGTGAGGAAGATGATATTTGGATCCCAGGAAAAAATATGTTCCTGCTTCTATGCCTATTAAAGTCATTATATAAATGATAGATTATCGTTAAGCATTTTGAATGCTTAGAAACAAGGGTAAATTAGTTTGTGTGATTATTATTACATTATGAGATGGAAAAAGCCAAAGATATGGGGAGTTAAGAATACATATATCACAGTATAATATTTTGTCGTTATGGGAACAAAGATTAATGAATCTGCTATGGTTTAAATGTTTGTCTCCTCTGAAACTCGTGTTGAAACTTAGTCTCCAATGTTACAGTATTAATAAGTGGGGGCTTTATGAGGTGATTGGATTGTAAGTGGTCTGCCCTCATAAATTGATTAATTCATTCATGGATTAATGGGTTCTCATGGTAGTGGGTTAGTGATCACAAAAATGGGTCTGCTGTAAAAGCCACCTTGGCTCTCAGTGTGCTTCTGTCCCAGTGATGCCTTCTACCACATTATGACACAGAAAGGAGGTCCTCACCAAATGAAACCCCTTGACCTTGGAATTCCCAGCCTCCAGAACTGTAAGAAATATATTTTTAAAAAAATTATAAGTTACCTTCCTTTTTTCTCTGGTATTGTATTATAGCCATAGAAAATGGACTTGGACCGAAAATTGATGCCAAAAGTGGGGCTGTTGTTATAATAAATTCCTAAAAATGTAGAAGTGGGTTTGGAACTGGGTAATGAGTTGAGACTAGAAGATTTTGGAGGTGCAAGCTAGAAAAAGCCTATATTGCCATCAAAAAAAAAAAAAAGCATTAAGGGCAATTCTTATTTCTGATAAGGGCCTAGAAGACAAAAAGACTAGGAAAAATCTGGAACTTCTTAGAGATTACTTAAGTGGTCACGACCAGAATGCTGACAGAAATGTAGAACATAAAGGCCATGCTGAAGAGGTCTCAGATGGAAATAAAGAATAAGTTATTGAAATATGGAATAAAGTCTGTCTTGCTAAAAGATAGCAAAGGGCTTGGCAAAACTGTGTCCATGCCCTGAGGCTTTGTGAAAGACCAAACTTTAGAGTGATAAACTAGAATATCTGGCAGAAGATATTTTTAATCTGCAAAGCATTCAAGATGCTGCATAGTTACCTTTGGTTGCTTACAGTGAGATTTTGGAGCAAACAGATGATTTAAAGACAGAATTTATAATTAAAGAGAAGTACAATATAGAAATTTGGAAAATTCACAGACTGGTCATGTAAAGAACAAAAAGCATGTCTGGGTGTGACTAGTACTGATAGAAAATAACCAAAGGCTATTTATGAGGACAAAGGGAGAAAAATCTCAAAGGCATTAGAGATCTTTGAAGCTGCCTCACCTGACATCAGAGGTCCAGAGGCCTAGGAGGACAGAACAGTTTTGCAGGACAGGGCCAAGGAAACCCTCCACCAACTCACTGCTCAGAGCCACCTCAGGACTCTGTTTCCTACATCATGCTGCAACACTCCTCAGCTGCCCCAGCTGTGACTCAGTTTGCTGCTCTGAGAAGTACAAACTGTAAAGCTTGGTGGCACCACACCATGGTCCGAGCAGGCCCAGCTGTGGCTAGTGCTGCTACTCCAAAGAACACAAGCATTAAGACTTGCTTGGTGTCAATATGGTGCTAATTTTGCAACTGTGCAGAATGCAAAAACTGCGATACCAGGGTGGCCTCCACCTAAATTTCAGAGGATGTATTGAAAAGCCTGGGGGCCTAGGCAGAGACTTGTTGCAGGGGTGGATCCACCACTGAGAGCCCGAACCAGGGCAATGCTGAACTGAAAGGTGGAGTGACAGCCAGGGTTGCTCTTGAGATTCCAGAATTGTAGGGCCACTGGTAGCACATAATGCCCATCAGGGAAAGCTGCAGGCACCAGTGTGTAACTCCAAGCCAAAACAGCTGAAGTGTAGGCTGAGCCTGGCAAAGTCACAGGGGCGAGATTGCCCAACATCATGGGGGCCTACTCCTTGCTCCAGTGTGCACAGGATGCTGGACATGAGGTCAGCTTTAAGAATTAATGTCTTCCTTGCTGGGTTTTGAATTTGCTTGGGGCATTTTACTCCCTTCTTCTGGCCTATATCTCCCTCTTAAAATAGGAATGTGTACCCTATAACTATCCCACCATTGTATCTTAGAAGTAGATAACTTGTTTTAATTGTATGGGCTCACAGTTGAGACTTCGGGTTTTGGACTTTTGAGTTGGTGCTGGAATAAGTAAAGAAGTTGGGTCTATGGAGATGGAAGGAATCTGTTCCTATGTGGGAAGATTATGAGTTTGGGGAGGCCAGAGGTGAATACTATGATTTGAATGTCTGTCCCTTCTGAACTTATTTTGAAACTTAATCTCTAATGTAACGGTATTAAGAGGTGAGACCTTTAAGAGGTGGCTGGATCATGAGGATTCTGCCCCCCTAAATGGATTAAATCATTAATGGATTAATGGGTTATCCCTGGAGTGGGTCAGTTATTGCAAGAGTGAGTCTGTTATAAAAGCCAGTTTGGTTCTCAGTGTGCTTCTCTTGCCCTGTAACGCCTTCCACCATGTCATGACTCAGGAAGACGCCCCTAACTGGCAGCAGCCCCTTGACCTTGGACTTAGCCTCCCGTACTGTAAAATATAAATTCGTTTTTATCCTAAATTACTCAGTCTGTGGTATTGTGTTACAGTAATAAAAGCCAGACTGAGACAGAATCCATGCCATGAAGTGGTGTCTTTTAGTAGTGGAGATAACATGAATATAGGCTTAAACCCTCACTTGCTACTTATTAGCTATACCATCCAAGCAATTTGTTTAGGCCTCCCAACCTCAGATTACAGGCCTCTAAAATCAGGACAGTAATAGTTGCCTTGAAGATTTATGGTGAGCATTGGAAAAAATGAAAAGAAAGCACTAAGCATGTTGCCTACCATAGGATGGGTATATTTGTCAGTTTGGGCTACCATAACACAATACGATAGACTAGGAAGCTATAAAAACAGAAATTTATATTCTCACTGATAGCTTGGAAAGCTGAGATCTAGTTGCCAGTATGTTCAGGTTCTGGCTATCTTCATGGCTTGCAGATGATTGCCTTCCTGCTGTATGCTTACATAACCTTCCCTTGGTAGGTGCACACAGAGAGAGCAAGATAGAAGGCTAGCACTTCTATCTCTTCCCACAAGGACACCAATTCTATCATAAGAGTCCATCCATCCTCATAACCTCATCTAACTCTAGTCACGTCCCCAAAGTCCCATTTCTAAATACCACCACATTTTGGGGGTTAGGGCTACAACATATAAATTTTGATTGGTCACATTCAGTTCATAACAAAAATCCAAAAATAACAATGATGATGAAATTATAACAATTGTTGTCACAGGGACTATGTTATAATTAAGCCTACTACTACTGATAATCTTGACCCTAGAATTTTATTTATGGTTTCTTCTACTAAACACAGTGCTATAATAGATTGTCTTTCCTTTATAAGAATTTTGGGTTTTTTATTTATTATCAAAATGCTTTATACCCAAGATTAGCATGCTTGGATTCTAAGCTTTTTTAGCATAACCATTGCACCACATTCATTTTGTAAGCCATGGCACCTAGCACAATGCCTAGAACATAATAAATGTTATATAGATGTTTGATGAATGAATGACTGAAGCGATATTCTCCACTCTATATTCATTTTTCTTTCATTTTTATACTTGCAGTGGATAAATAGAATTTGAAAGCATAGACAATAATATAACTTGCCATAAAGAAAGGTAGGTGTTTTTAAAAATTACAATATGTAAAGTCTATTTTAGAAAATGTATTTTGGATATTTTTGAATAAAGGCCACAATCTCAATTTCTTATGCTATCTCTTTACACTCTGACAAGAAAAGTGGTTCTTTACCATACAAACTGGTCACTGTAAAAATCTAACTGCTTTTGGCAGGGAAATTAGCAGACAGACTTGGCTGTGGTCTTTAATGGAAATGTAATCAGCAGTCTGTCTTTATGAGGGTACACTGCTATCACCAAATATCCACTTAGGTAGTGAAGCCAAGGCTGTAGGCAGCAGTCCAAAAGCATTAACATTCCCCAGGTGACAATAAAAAAATGAAATATGCTCATGGGCAGAGGATTCATTTCAGATTTCCCAGTATTTTAAAAGTAAAAGAGAAAGTTGGTCATTTTACATCAATTTAGAGGTTCTCTAATTTGCCAATAAAAGACTTTACCACCATCTATCCAATGAACTCACAGTGCATTTATTAGTTGAAGGGTGTATTCTCTCTGCAGTCATAAGCTAACTAGCTCCCCGTAAAAGATGTCAGAATAGTTCTAGATTCTTCCCATGACACAAAACACCCTTTATAATCGAGCCTTGTATTTCCCACTATAATGACCCCACCTGGTACTATCCTTATCAAAATGTGTGTCCAAAGATTATAGATCTACTTGCGCTTTCTAACTGTGCATACAATTTGGTGCTTCTGTGTATTTGCATACCCTTCTGTTCATCCTGGAATGCCTTTTTCCCGGGTTCACTTGGAAAATACTTTAATATTATTGCATACCAAAATCAGGGATAACTTCCACTACAGATAGCAATTTACCCAAAAGGTTATCCAAGAGAAAAAGTCCTCCAACAATTTTTTTTTTCCTTAAAATTCCTGCTTTGGGCCAGGACATATTTCTCCCAGTTCATACTGAGTTTTAATACTCATTTTTTAAAAGTCTGTCTCCTTCACTAGTTTCTGAGCTCCCTGAAAGTAGGATCAATACCTATGTCATTTTGTATCTCAAAATCCTATGACAGTGCCAGACATGTAGAATTTGAATTTATATGTCCAAATACATTTGATTATAAAGGCATATTTAAAATGCCCAAAGATATTTTCAAAAGGTAGAAAACTCATTATTGCAAAAATTTTCTCCCATTCTGTAGGTTGCCTGTTCACTCTGATGGTAGTTTCTTTTGCTGTGCAGAAGCTCTTTAATTTAATTACATCCCATTTGTCAATTTTGGCTTTTACTGCCATTGCTTTTGGTGTTTTAGACATGAAGTCTTTGCCCATGCCTATGTCCTGAATGGTACTACCTAGGTTTTCCTCTAGGGTTTTTATGGTATTAGGTCTAACATTTAAGTCTCTAATCCATCTTGAATTAATTTTCGTATAAGGAGTAAGGAAAGGATCCAGTTTGAGCTTTCTACTTATGGCTAGCCAATTTTCCCAGCACCATTTATTAAATAGGGAATCCTTTCCCCATTTCTTGTTTCTCTCAGGTTTGTCAAAGATCAGATGGCTGTAGATGTGTGGTATTATTTCTGAGGACTCTGTTCTGTTCCATTGGTCTATATCTCTGTTTTGGTACCAGTACCATGCTGTTTTGGTTACTGTAGCCTTGAAGGGCTAATATCCAGAACCTACAAAGAACTCAAACAAATTTACAAGAAAAAAACAAACAACCCCATCATAAAGTGGGCAAAGGATATGAACAGACATTTCTCAAAAGAAGACATTCATACAGCCAACAGACACATGAAAAAATGCTCTTCATCACTGGCCATCAGAGAAATGCAAATCAAAAACACAATGAGATACCATCTCACACTGGTTAGAATGGCGATCATTAAAAAGTCAGGAAACAACAGGTGCTGGAGAGGATGTGGAGAAATAGGAACACTTTTACACTGTTGGTGGGATTGTAAACTAGTTCAACCATTAAGGAAAACAGTATGGCGATTCCTCAAGGATCTAGAACTAGATGTACCATATGACCCAGCCATCCCATTACTGGGTATATACCCAAAGGATTATAAATTATGCTGCTATAAAGACACATGCACACATATGTTTATTGCGCCACTATTCACAATAGCAAAGACTTGGAATCAACCCAAATGTCCATCAGTGACAGACTGGATTAAGAAAATGTGGCACATATACACCATGGAATACTATGCAGCCATAAAAAAGGATGAGTTTGTGTCCTTTGTAGGGACATGGATGCAGCTGGAAACCATCATTCTTAGCAAACTATCACAAGAACAGAAAACCAAACACCGCATGTTCTCACTCATAGGTGGGAACTGAACAATGAGATCACTTGGACTCGGGAAGGGGAACATCACACACCGGGGCCTATCATGGGGAGGGGGGAAGGGGGAGGGATTGCACTGGGAGTTATACCTGATGTAAATGACGAGTTGATGGGTGCTGACGAGTTGATGGGTGCAGCACAGCAACATGGCGCAAGTATACATATGTAACAAACCTGCACGTTATGCACATGTACCCTAGAACTTAAAGTATAATAATAATAAATTTTTTAAAAAAGAAAACTCATTATTTTCAGTATAGCTATAACTTCCAATAGAACAGTTATCTTTAGAACAATAGTACTTGTTATAGGTTAGATTATATAAATCATGAAAAAAGCACATTTTCTGAGATATTCTGATACCTAATCATTCCTCATTTATCTATGGCTTTGCTCTTGCAGTTTCAGTTACCCATAGTCAACCACATTTTTATAAAATATGTGTATTCTGTAGCTGTTGGGTGGAATGTTATAAATGTCAGTTAGCTTCATTTGTCTACAGTGCAGTTAAATCTGATATTTTTTCCCTTTATTTTCTGTCTGGATGGTCTGTTCATTGCTGAAAGCGGAGTGTTGAAGTTGCCTACTGTTATTGGATTGCAGCCTCTTTTTCTTTGATCTATTAATATTGGTTTTACATATTTAGGTGCTCCAATGTTGGGTGCATATATTTTATAATTGTTATATCCTCTTGCTGAATCAATCCCTTTACCATTATATAATGACATTCTTTGTCTCTCTTTACAGTTATTAATTTAACATCTATTTTACCTGATATAAGTATAGCTACTCCTGATTTATTTTGGTTTCCATTCACATGGAATATCTTTATTCATCTTTGTACTTTCAGTTTATGTGTACTCTTACAGGTGAAGTGAGTCTGTTGCAGCCAGAATATTGTTGGGGTTTGTTTTGTATCCATTTGGCCACTCTGTGTCTTTTAATTGGATAATTTAATCCATTTACATTCAAGGTAATTATTGATAGGTAAGGGCTTACTGCTACTAGTGTGATTTGTTTTCTGGTTGTTTTACAGATTCGTTCTTCCTTTCTTCCTCCATTACTGTCTTTCTTCTATTACTCTCTTAATTTGAGCTTAAGTGATTTTTTTCTAGTAGAATGTTTTGATTCCTTTTTTTTGGGGGGGGGGCGTATCTCTTATAGTCTTTGTGATTACCATGAGGCTTACAAAAAACATCTTATAGTGATAAAAACATTATCTTAAAATATTATAGTGATAAAAAGATTATTTTAAAATATTCACAACCTAGTTTTGATTGCAAATAAAAATAAAAGAGAAAAATCTTCTACTCTTTAACTCCACCCTCCCATATTCTGATTTTTGATGTCACAAATTTGCATCTTTTTATATTATATATCCCTTAACAAATCATTGCAGTTATAATTTTAATTGTTTTGTCTTTTAACCTTTGTGCTAAATATATAAACACCACCATCACATTATTAGAGTATTCAGAATTTTACTGTGTATTTGCTTTTACCAGTGGATTATGTACTTTTAGATGTTTTCATGTTATTCATTAGCATCTTTTTTATTATTATTTTTGAAGACTTCTCTTTAGCATTTCATGTAAGACATGTCTGGAGGTGAATTTGCTCAGCTTTTGTTTTTCCAGAAAAGTCTTTATCTCTCTTTCATCCCAGAAAGACAGCTTTGCTTTGATATTTTTGGTTGGCAGTTTTTGTTCCTCCAGCACTTTGAATGTATCAATCCACTCTCTCCTGGTCTCTAAAATTTTTGCTTAGAAGTCTACTGTTAAGCATATTGGAACTTCCTTATATGTTACTCATTTGTTTTATTTTACTGTTTTAGGATTCTCTTTGTCATTGTTCTTTGACACATTAATTAGAACATGCCATGAGGTAGCCTTATCTGTATTGAATGTGATAGGAAACGATCTTCCTGTATCAGGATATTTACATCATTTTAAAGATTTTTCTGTTTTTGTTTCTTTAAATAAGCTTTCTACCCCTTTCTGTTTCTCTTCTTCCTCTTACACACTAATGCCTCATCAGTTTTCTCTTTTGATGCCATCCCATAAATCTTTTAAGCTTTCTTTATTTCCTTATTTTTTTCCCTCTGTGTCTATATTTTTAATTAACTGGTTTTTTATTTCATAGATTCTTTCTTCTATTTAATCAGTTCTGCTATTGATGCCCTCTATTGCATTTTTTGTTTTGTTCATTGTAATTTTCAGCTCCAGGACTGTTTTTTTTTTTCTTTTAATTTTTTCAATCTCTCTTTTAAAATTTTCTGATAAGTTTCTGAGTTGTTCCTATGTATTTTCTTGAAGTTGATGTTTCCTTAAATTACCTATTTTTAATTTTTTGTCAGGAAAATCTTCCACCTCCCTCTCTTTAGTGTCAGTCACTGACATCTTAGTTTGTTCATTTGGTCATATCATATTTCTCTGATTTTCATATTTGTAGCTGTTTGTTGATGTCTGCACATTTATGTAGGTATCTGTTCTAATCTTCAGTCTTGCGTTGTTTAGGAGCTTCCTTCAGCACTAAGCCTGTCCAGAGATTTAGGGTAGGTTGACTGGTGAGATCCCTAAATGCATTACTATTATATTTTAATCTTGAAGCTCTAGGGGGCACACTAAGTCCAGGACTGCCATGGCTGAAATTCTTTGGCCAGAAAAGCTGAACACAGTGCAGGGTCACACCTAAAGCTCATTACTGCCAAGACCAGTACAGCACTGGGGCATGCCCAAGTCCTGCAGTTTCTATAGCTTACCCAACACTGAGATTTATTTAATGCCCAAGGTTGCTATAGTTGACTGGTGGTGATATAGGCCAGATTTCAAGTTTGCCTTTCCAGGTTCCTGGGTTCCTGTCTGGCACTGAGCTACCATTTGGCACTATAGCAGTTCTAAAGGCTCTGCTCAGAGGTACAGTCTGGTGTCAGGGTCCATGGGATTTTGCCTAGTACTGAGTTTTACTGTGGTGGGCCTAGTGGAAGTTCCAAGGTAAAGACTTATGCTTACTTCCTTCTCCTTTCCCCAAGTAGACAGTGTCTCTCTCAGCACTGCAATACCTAGGGTTAGAGGAGGAGTGATGTAGGCAATCCCATGGCCACAGAGACTGACACAGTCCTAGCTTGCCAAATCCTACTGCCACTGACACCAGTGCAGCCTTAGAGCATGCCCAAGGCCTGCAACCTGCCTGCCACTTAATTCAGGGGCCAAAACCACTGTATTCAGCTGATGATAATGCAGGTTGGATCTTGAGTATATCCCGCTGGGACAATAGGTGCCTGTCTCTTGCCAGGGTGGATCTATGAGTATTAGCCTGATGTCTAGGACTAGAGGCTTTTGCCTAGTGCAGGGTTTCACTATGGCAGCCCCCCTACAGGGTTCCAAGGCAAAATGTTATGCTTATATTTTTTTCTTTCCCTCAAGCAAATGATGTCTCTCTATGCTTTACTGCCTGAGATTCGGGGAGGGGTGATGTGGGAAATGTGAGGCTGTCCATTCTACTGCCTTCAATTAGTCTTTTCCTATTATTATCCTAAGACCAGGTAGTACTGTGATCTCTCATCTGGTTTTCTTACATCTCGTGAAGATCTGTTTGAGTGTGGATAGTTGTTTGAATTCATGTTTCTGTGGGAGAATAATCAATCAATCGCTGGAGAATCCTACTCTGCCATCTTGCTCTGCTACTCTCTTTATACATATTTCAAAACATCATATAAACACAGCAAATACATACAATTTTTATTTGTTAATTAAAATTAATTAATTAAATTTTTAAAGGAAAAGGTAAAAAATTGAGAAGTGGAAAGAAATTGTATGAGTTAAACCAAAGTAATTCTGATGATGTTATTAGAGTAGTCATTATATTTTATTATCTTTATAAAGGGTTGTTTAATTACAGCTCTCTCAAAACAGATACAGCTTATCTGCAACCTCAGGCATCTAAATAAAGAGTGGATCATACTTACATGAGTGCCAATACATGCTATATCATGATTCTCAGAAAGAGGGAGAGGATGACCTTCCATTTAATTACATAATGAGATTCATCACTAGAAAATTAATTGACATGTCTCCTATGACACTGTCTATCTAATCAGTGTTGAAGACAGGTTGACTATCATTTAATTTAACTCATTTAATATTATAAATACACTTCACATTTTAAGCCTTTGTTGGCTTCTATCTATATAGTGCTCTACCTCTTTTTTTCAAATATACTCCTTCCATCTATATTCCTTTATTCTGCAGATGGTTATTGAATGCCTACTATATGCTAAGGATTATGCCAGACTCTGGAGAAAGAGTGGTGCACAAAACAAGACATGATCTCTGATCTGCTTATAGCAATGGTTTCACTGCTAAAGTTCTACATTAAGCTCACCTGAGGGAGATTTTAAAATTCACTTAGGCCCAGGCCCAGGCCTATGATCTAATTTTTACACAAAACCATGAATTAAACTAACTCTACTACTAGGTTAGTAGTACTGGGTTTCTAAGTGACGGATACAACTTCTGCTACTAGGTTTCTAAGTGACGGATACAACTTCACTGACATTCTTGATAAACTAAAAGATCTTGAGGTTTTCGCAAACAGTCTTCTCTTTGTTTTTGCCTGGTTTCATAGCAGAAACAGAAGAAGAAATTACCCAGCATGATGCAATTGATCTCTCTCAACCTCAGTTACTGTCTTTTATTCGGCAAATATAAATATCTCTCTACCACCAATTTTCTTCTTATTTTATTCCTACCAATGACAATATCCATATATTGGAAAAGTATTCCTTTCCTTGTTACTATAATTCCTTCTATTTAAAAAGCTTGACTATAGATACAGGATGCTGATTTTTTGAAAATACCATGATCTGTTTTCCAGTTTAATAACAACACTTAAAATACCTTAGAATCAAAAGATAGTTTCAAAACAATGGATAAATGACTGGTTTTTAAGACACAGCTGTAAAGACAGTTCTCCAAAGCAAATATTCTATTCTGGTTTATAGATTCCTCCAAATTCTACTTACAATAATGGTACGTTATTTCATTGTATTTGTCTGGTTATCGTGGCTTTTCATTGCAAGGTCAGTAGGTTTTTTCAGGTTGGTCTTCTATAGTCAAGCTGTCTAGAGCTGCTTTAGAGCTCATTTTCTTCTTCTAGGCCAACAGGAGGATAATTTTATTTCCTCACTTTTCTGAATTTATCAAGGCCATGTGATTGCTTTGACTAATTGTTTTATGCATTTCTTCTAGACCAAAGCATTTTAACTTCTGGTGAAAACCTCTCCAGCATTTCTTCTCTCTGGCTGTGCTATCTGAAAAACTTGGGATTCCTGTGTTCCAGATGGTGTCTCTATAGGAGAAATGGTAAATTGTTCAACAACCTGTGTCCCTGAGTGACTATGTTAAACAGAAGTCCCTGCCAATCTGCATGGGACAGTTGTATGAATAAGAAATAGTAATTTTTGAATTGTTTACTGCAACATAAGGCTATCCTAACCTGACTAATATAACCTTATTGTCTTGAAATCAGAAGCAGTTTCAGTGATAAACCAGGTTATTTATGACTTTATTCTTTTTTTCTCAGTGAACAGTGGGTTTCATCAGCCTCTGTAAAACACATCTAAAAAGACCAAAAGGTCAGACCTTGAGGTTTAAACTTTGAGGTTAAAAAAGTACATTGCTTTTTTAAACTTTCTTCCAAAATATTATAAATAAGTACCATCAATGGGTACCAAGGTAATATATTATTATCTTGAAAAGCTCTTGTGAATTTTTTGTCCACTTATGTTTTCCAGCCCTGAATTTCTCTTATTTTTTTTCTAAAGGCTCTGATTACTTTTCTTGTTTAGAACTAATTCATTACTCTTTGGAATTGTCTCTCTGGAATAATGCCCCAAACTCAAAGATGCTATATGAGAAGAGTGAGACAGAATCATAGATTAGCCAGCCATAACTATAAACATTGTGGTTATTCAAACTATTTGTACTTCCAAAGAAAGTAAATTGGATTTACTTTTGCTGAGCCATTCTATTTACAGCTGTCATTCATCATGCTGAAAATACTGTCTCTTTGTGTTGAAAGGGCATGAGGAATGCCAGTGTACCTCTTCAAAAAGTAATGAAAGAGTCATGGAAGATGAAACAGAAACTACATGTCAATTAATCCAAGCATTGATTCCAAGCATCAATATAAATAATTGCAAAATTAATTTCATTGCATTTAACTTTCAATGAAGGCTTTTTTCAGAAAGAATTTTTAAAAAAGCCTTTCTATTTCTATGCCCATTCTATGCCAAATGAACTATTACTCTGATTTATAATTAACTTAGGCAAATGGTTTTTATTGAGAACATATTGATATTTTAGGCAAAACTATAATAGTAAATTCAGATTGACACAGAGGTTGCCCACCAAAAGATTGTTTTACCAAGAACACCACCTCGAAATGTAACCAGATAAAAGTATCTTTGCTGGAGGAAGAAAGAGTGTATTAAGTGGGTTTCCCTAGCTTGCCCTATAACAACAAACTATCCCCAAATCTCAATGACTTTAACAACAAGTTTATATCTTGCTTATGTTTATTTTTATTACTTGTCTGCCTTGATTTTGTTCCATTTGGGGTCCCACACTATAGCAACAATCTCTGTCAGGGACATGCTATTGTTATGGCAGAGGGAAAAGAGCAGCGGTGGAATCAGGCGAGAGCCTGTAAATCTTCTTCTATAAAGTGAAACACATCACATTACTCACATTTCATTTACCAAAGCAAGACACAAAGTCTAGGCTCATGTTAATAGAGTGGGGGACGCAGCAATTACTTTTAAAAAGTAATAAAATATACCCAAAGGTAACTTTTTCACTTAATAATTTTTCAATTGTTAAGGTTGAAGTTAGAATGATATGACTGAGATGAAGCCTCCCTCAATTTGACTAGACCCAAAACTTATCTCTGTCAACCCTAAGCTCCCTAAGACATGTCAAGCTAATTTCCACCACCATGCATACCACTTACTAATGGTGAAGGTCTGCTAAAACTTCTCCTGTGCTTTTTAGACCCCAGAGAGCTGAAAGCATAGTGATGAAAATCTCAAGAAATGGCATTTTGTTTGTCTCTTTTAAAGCTATTTACTAAACACAGCAGGAACAGTGCTCTGTTTCTCTTTTTAAGTCAAGGCAATCTTTTGGATAGTGCCCCAATTTGAAATACTATGCAGTGAGGAATAAATCCAAACTCTTAGACTCTTAATCACGTTATGACTACCATATGTTTGTGATTTTGTTAACTTTGTTTCTATTTGAGTATTAAGGCATCTCCAAACTAAAGTTAATGAAGATTAATATTATTTCAATACACTTATAATGTTTTTACACACTTGGTTTGAGTTCTAACTCTTAAGACTCACAAACTGTGTAGACTTGAGCAAATCATGTACCTCCTAAGAAGTCGGAATACTAAAGCTCAGACTTTAGAGTCCTCTACTAACACCTTCATCTTAAAGACAAGAAAACTAAGTTCTTGTGGTTAAGAATCTCATTTGATAAGAATTGGATGCAGACCACATACTGACTTCAGTACTTCTATTTTTCCCCATCCTGGTTAACCAATTACCATGCAGCCACAGCTGAAACATTGGGTCTAGAGGAGCCTGACAGACCACAGACTAGACATCCAAATATGAACCTCTTGTATAGCTCACCCCCTAACTTGTTTCCACTACTCCTAAGTCTTTGACTACATTAGGCTCTGTACACTATTACTTTAGAATTATGACATCCATGTGACAATTTCTGTCTTGGTTGACTTCTAAACAATTCAACTCTTTCTTAGTTATCTTACAGCAGTAGCAGCCATAGCAATGATGAAGGAGGTGGTGGTAGTAGCTGCAGTAATAATAAGAATAGTAAGAAACTCATTTCATCTTCTAATAGACCTATGGGGCACCAAGGCATGTAGGTGAGAAAACTGAATCACTGAGAGGTAGTTTCTTGCTTAAAGTTGCACAGGTAGAAAATAACTCAGCTGGGATTTGAATTTAGAAGGTGTGTGCCCATAGCCCAGCCTCTAACCACTATGCTTTACCACTTCTTTCCTTCTATTCAGTCTGCTGATCTAAGTTCTTTTCTCTCTGCATTATGACAAGAACTTTGTTAAGTTTCTCTTTAAGAAAAATTGAATCACTAGAATAAATACGTGGAACCAATCATTTATTTCTCTTTATCTTAATATTATGACATTATTGAATTAAAATCCAATTAGAGAGCAAAATAAACCTATAAATTTTGGGCCAAAACTATAAATATTATTTGAACAATATGTTGTTTCCTTTAATAAAAATTACTACGTGATACCCTGTTGTGTGGGTTCATAAATCTAGTTATTTAATGAAAATATAATCTATTTTAAAGTGTCATTTGTGATCATCTATTTACTAAAATACATACAAATATAGCCTTCCTCAAAGCATCTAGACTTATTACCATAATGAATGTTAAATATATTTTGTTTTAAGATAAACATATGCAGCATATGAATTTTTTTTTTAAGACAGAGTCTCATTCTGTCACCCAGGTTGGAGTATAGTGGAACTTACTTGGCTCCACCTCCCAGGTTCAAGTGATTCTTGTGCCTCAGCATCCCGAGTAGTTGAGATTACAGGTGCACACCACCATGCCTTGCTAATATTTGTATCTTATTTGTTTTTTTGTTTTTCCTTTTAGTAGAAATGGGGCTTCACCATGGTGGCCAGGCTAGTCTCAAACTCCAGACCTCAACTGATCCTCCCACCTCGGCCTCCCAAAGTGCTGGGATTACAAGTGTGAGCCACCATGCCCAGCCAGCATATGTATTTTTAAGATAAACATAGCCATATGAAAAGTTTAAAGAATTTATTCCAGCAGAAATTAATGAATTGGGGCAGTACCAGACTCACAAACGGTCGGGCTCCACCTAAAGGAGTATAGGAGGAAAGTGTTTTTTAAAACATGTTTAAGGAAGCAAGACAAAGAAAATATTTGACTGGTTAATGTAAAAGTATCTAGTTTGAGTTTAGTTCATGATTTCTGATTGGTTAAGCTTGTTTTATTTTACTATTTACATTGAATTGAGTTTTAATTTGCTTACCTCCTAAGTAAGCCCAAGGCAATAGAGCTGACTCAGCCTCCTAATAATTTTTTTTCATTTTTATAGATTTAGAAGGCACAAATGCACTTTCGTTACATGGGTATATTGCATAATGGAGAAGTCTGGGCTTTTAGTGTAACCATCACCTGGTGTGTACCACTGAATAACTTCTCATCTCTAACCTCCCACCCACCTTCACACCCTTCCAAGTCTCAACTGTCTATTATTTCACTGTCTATTTCCATTTGAACAAATTATTTAGCTCCCACTTATAAGTAAGAACACGCGGTATTCAACTTACTGTTTCTGAATTGTTTCACTTAAAATTTTTCAAACAACATATACAATCTTTCTTTCTTTTCCCTTAGTCCTAATGTACATTAGTAGCCATGATTACCATTCATTACTCTTTCCTAGATTATATTCAAATATCTGAGCCAATAGAGAGATTTCTAGAAGATTTTCCTTCAGGAAATGTTGAGAGCAAGTTGAATACATTACATAAAATTCCTATGTGATCATGAAACCTCTTTATTAGCATCACTGAGAGATTATTTTGGAATGGTGTAAATAAAGACAATGATTTTAGAATCATAAGATAGTTTGAGGTGCTTTTTTTTATCAATAACTCATCATTTTAGCAAGGAAAAGAGACTCTTAAACCTTATTTTAAGGACATACTTGACAATCTTTCCAACTCAAATATTTCTGTGGCCCTTTCAACATGGTAACACTTCCATATTAGTAATAACAGGTGAAAATATTTTCAAATGCTTGGAATAATGGCAAATAAAGTTAACTCACATGCCTTCAAGATCCTATGTATTTAAATTTCTATTTTAACCAATAAGGACAAAACAACAATAAACCAAGAAAGCTGGTTTAAAAAGAAATGTTTTAAGAAATGTTATGGAGACTAAAATCTAAGTAATATCTCAAGTTAAGTCAATTAATTTTTTCTGCTTTATCTGTACAACCTAACTCACAGGACTTGGGTGATTTAAATTGAGGTGCTCCGAAGTACTTAGCAAGTCTGTGTTCTGCTTGTTAATCTTGTGGATTCTTAGGGGTTAGATATTACATCCTCTCATCTTAGAATTCCCGGTACTCGGAGTAATGCATTTGCTCAACAACTATCTGCTAAATTAGTGAACAAATTAATCAATAAAAAGGTATGAATAAAAAGTAGTAAAGTTTTGGAAACTTTAATGCCTTCCTAAAAAGTCATTTACTTTAAGACTCATTAAATTTGTATGCTGCAAGAAATATCCTTAAGTTATTAGTTCATCTCCTAAAAAAAAACTTGTATGTAAGAAATATATAGAATTTTCAGAGTACAAAGGAGTGTCAGAGATTATCTGAGGTAGAGTTCAATCAGTGGGAAACCCACTCCAATTGATGGAACTACTCCAAATCCAAATCCTACAGATACTGCATTTTTTAAAAGTATAATTTCATGCTCAAAAAGAAGAAAGAAGCTCTATAAGTGATCTAGTGTGACTTTTTCTTAATACAGTGCTCCTATGAATATTTCCTTGGGCCCTAAGGTATATTAGACCAAGCAATCACCCCTTTCTTGCGAAGGTTGGGAAATCCCTTGGTGCTTCAAAGAAGCAAGGAAAAATCAGTGACTTGGAGAGGCTGTGAGCAAAGTTAAAGATGTCACAGTGCTGATATAGAGCAGGGCTCATTTTGCAGTTTGACCCTCTATCAATCTGATCTTTGAGGTTAAAGCTCTATAACTGCCCCTGCAGGTTCAGTGCTGCCTCAGATTCTGGGTAATTCTCCCCTAGTAAGCAACTGTATGACTGAAGATGAGCAGCAAGTCCTTCCAGAGTTTCTGCCTTAATGCCCCACTCCAATTCCTTTCTCCTTCTCACCTGAAGTTTTCCTTCAGTTTGTCCAGTTTCTATGACTGATCAACTCTATTCTGGCCTCTACATACACAAACTAACTTCACGCTCTTCCTTATACTCATTCCCAAGACACACACACACACGCACACACCCAGGTACATACACTTCTTGCCAGATAAAAACAATTAATACACACATTTTCCATACATAAGATTGAGTCTATTTCTGCCACTCAAGACACAGCACGCGTGCTGGGACAGCTTCATTCTGACATTTATTCCCCTTTCAAGTTGAGCAGGGTGGGACTAATTTTGTTTTTTTACTGTCACATTTTATATTGAAATAAAGTGTGTTTGACAATAATCTGCTACTTGGAGTTTTTCTAAAGCCTATCCCCTGGCAAATATATGTTTTAAATTTATTTCATCTACAAAGAACCATTAGGTAATTTATCTTCCCTGTTCATTAAGGTGTTGCATCTACAGACACTAAAAATAAAAGAGGATAAAAATCTGAGAGTAGAAAGAGATAAAATAATTTTGTTAACCCAGTTATAGAAATTTTTATGAGTCTCAGAATTTTACACATGACCTTAAGTGTGTTTTGTTTTATTTTTTAAAATCTTTGATTCTTTAATGTAACAGAGGTGCAGAGCCATGATTTAATTTTCCACTTTGTTAATGATTCATAAACACTTTATTGATATTGTTTAGCTTTATTTTCTAAAAATAAAAAGTACCTGATTTGACAACAAATAATTTTTTCCTAGTTTGTTTTTTAACGCAAGCAAACTATATTTGCAGATGCAATTTTGTTTAATTATTTTTTCGTGACATTTATCTGTAAACATAACAGTGCTTTCTAAATTCATCAGGACATGACATAGGAATGTCAGAAATATTAGCGTGTAGTTGTCATTGTGCTGCTGCTTACTGCCGCAACAAGAAGAGCTGTCCAAATCTTTCTAGCTTATCACGGCAGAAATACAGAAAGCTTTCCACCTGGTAATTTAGATATAGTTTGGGCATTTCTAACCCAAAAATCCAAAATTCAAAATGCTCCAAAATCCAAAACTTTTAGAGCACCTACATGATGCCATGACATGAAAAATGGAAAATTCTATACCTGACCTCATGTGACAGGTCACAATCAAGCCTTTGTTTCATGCACACAATTATTTAAGATGTATTAAATTATGCTCAGACTCTATGTATAGGATATATATAAAACATACATAAATTTAATGTTTAGATTTGGTCCCATTCCCAGGATATCTCATTATCGGCAAATATTCCAAAATCCAAACAAATCCAAAAACCGAAATGCTTTTGTTCCCAAGCATTTCAGATAAGGGATACTACATTTGTGTCAGACTTCTACCCTCTGATGACTCTATCCCCTTCCAGGGTGTCTTAGTTCATTTGTGTTACTACAAAGGAATACCTGAGACTGGGTAATTTATAAAGAGGTTTACTTGGCTCACAGTCCTGCAGGTTGTACAGGAAGCATGGCACCAGCACCTGCTTTTGGTGAGGGCCTCAAGATGCTTCCACTATGGTGGAAGGTAAAGGGGAGCCAACATGTGCAGAGATCACATGTTGACAGAAGAAGTAAGAGATGGTGGGGCAAAGGGGTGGAGGAATTGGAGATACCAGTCTCCTTTTAACAACCAGTTTACTCAGGAACTAATAGAGCAAAAACTCACTCACTCCTTGCCCACCCTCAGGGGGAGTATTAGTCTATTCAAGAGGCATCCACCCTCATGACCCAAACACCTGCCATTAGGCTCCATCTCTAACTTCAAGGGTCAAATTTCAACAAGAGGTTTACAAGAGACAAACATGTAAACTTTCACACAGGGTCTCCTCTGCATTCAAAAGGGGAGTTCACAGACTCCAATGCAAACAGCAACATAAATGAGTAAAACAAGTAGGGTGTAATACTATAGGGAGTAATGGAAACTGTAGAGAACCTCAAAGAATGTTCTCTGAAGAGGGTTCGCATGCAGAAAAGCATGCATATTATTGGCAGGACTTTGCAAAGAAAAAAATTCTGTACTTTTAAAATGCAAAATCCCAGGAGTTTTAAATGTAAGCAACTAAGTAAAAAAATAAAATAAAATAAAATACTGTGTGTACTGCTTTAAAATATTTCTGTCAATGTTTTGGCTCAAAGAAGATGTATCTCCAACCTCTGGTGTATATGGTACCTTCCT
Source organism: Theropithecus gelada (assembly GCF_003255815.1). Taxonomy (NCBI): domain Eukaryota; kingdom Metazoa; phylum Chordata; class Mammalia; order Primates; family Cercopithecidae; genus Theropithecus; species Theropithecus gelada. The sequence goes on along the minus strand of NC_037669.1, from coordinate 29,864,014 downwards.
TCTGATAAATTCATCCTTCAATAAAAAGGCAGAATGGCTATTGTCCTCACAAGATGAATGTGCTCCGATTTTTTTGATTGTGCAGGGAAAAAAAATGTGGAAAAGTATTCCTAGTGCGTGTGTGTGTGTGCACATGTTATACATACATTGTACACTATATCTATCTAGGGACAAGATGTCTTGCTAATATCTCAATAATTACTAATATTTCAAGGCACAAGATGCATCTAGGATGAGTTTCATTATTAATGATGTAGATATGAATCCACACTTCAAATAATCTTTATTATTAAAGGAGCTTCATTTTTAAAGGAGCTTCATGACAGAAATGATGGGGTAATTGTTCTGCCTCTTAATGTGGCTGATGACGAGGACATTGGAATGGGAGAAACATTGTTTTCTCTATTTTATCTTTACTTCTGCTTATCTTCAATGCAAATTTATTCACAGGGGTTATTTTTAGCTCTTTTTTAACGTTATTAACATAGCAAATATTAGTAAAGCCTTATGTCTTCCCATTTATTAGACTAAAAAAATACCAATAGAAGCTCTTGAATTCTATCTCTGTCCTGATTGCTTTGAACATCCCTTTTTATGCACACACCATATTTTTCCCACGATAGTACCCTCTCTTGTACTAGGTAACATCTGGAATATAATAGTTCACATTTGCACACAGTTCTGTTTAGGCCTATAGTGTACCTATTAAATATTATCTCACCTTGAAAGATTACATTTTCATTTGGTTTATGGTTCTTCAATAAGCATTTACTTATTTAAAAAGCAGAGAAAGACTACTAGTGTTTTTAAAACTTGAGGGGAATTTTATTAGTTAATTGTGTTACCAAGAGTATTTTCTTATTAATTACAATAGCAAAACACTAATTTATGTAAAATGAAATTTATTGCCTTTTAGTTGGGCTGAATGAAAATGGAAGAAAAGAAGTAAAGATTAGAGCTAGGTTCTCAGGCAATTTTGGTATAAAATGTGTAAAAGATGGAGAGAATAATTCTTCTCTTGGTTCCATCAGAATTATGATTGTGACTCCTCATACATAAAAATGAGCATATGCCCTGAAGTATGTCGTTAACTAAATAACTACTTATATTTAAAGTTCACAATTTGTTAGTAGTCAATCTAATTAGGCAAAAGAAAAGCTTTATTTTCTGTACTACAGAGAAAAGAGATATTGCATAGTATCGTCCTTATGAGAAGGTGAATGAAAAAATGTAAATTATGAAATTGCTTATCCTCTTATACCGCTCCTTCTACAAGCCATTTCTTTCCTACTGGTGATTTTCTTTGATATCAGATATTACTTGATATTTCCTAGATGAATACTGATTGTAATTAGATTTTTGGCTTATTAAATTCGGGGACTTAATTTCACATATGACTAAGGAAGAGAAGTCCATCAAATAAATTATAAGCCGAGCTCTTAATGGTAGGGAAGATACTACAAATATTATAATGTTTATTTGATATTGTATCAAATAAGTTAAAAGCCAAACACTTAACAGTCGAAAGGACTCTTTTTTCTTAACTTCACATATTTCTGTGTTATTTGAATACTTTCACATTTTTGAAGGAAAAATATATATCAATATTAAACAAAAATGAATTTATCTATCTATCTCTTTCTTTGTAACAGGCAATTCTCTGAGCGCTTTACATATTTTCTTCTAATCCTGCGGGATCTTGAGCAAGTCACTTAATGCCTACAGTTACTATACTTAAAGTAATAGAAATATCAATTTCTATTATCTGCCCCATGAAGTGGTTGTGGTTGTCAAGATAAAGTGAGAATGCATGTATATATGTAGTGTGTGTGTGTGTATTTAATAATAGATGTATATTACATATAATATATGAATATTGATCTATTATATATGAATATTGCATTTAGCACAATGCCTGACATTCTACGTGTCAAATAAGTGTTGGTTAGTGATTACCCAGTAGAATGTGAGCTTCATTAGGACAGGGGTTACTGCCTCTTTTTTTTACCTCTATATCCCCAATACCAGTATTAAATAGTTCATAACATGTGTTCAAAGAACAAATGAATGGTTTTCTGAGTTAGATGTACTGTGATCACCAATTTACTACTAACGTGACTGAGACAGAGAAATTAACTAACATGGCCTAGATTTCACAGCCAAAATCACATGGTTATTAAATGATAAAACGATGGTTTTTAACCCAGCCAACTTGACTCCAAGGGCTTTCACACTTACCCCTCTGTTCTACTGTTATCCCTTTTAGAACTAACAAGCTAAAGAAAATAGAAGGAGAATTGCTCCTTAAAAAAAAGCAATATGTGGTCAGATGTGGTGGCTCACGACTATAATCCTAGCCCTTTGGGAGGCCAAGACAGGCAGCTCTCTTGATCCCAGGAGTTCAAGACCAGCCTGGGCAACACGGTGAAACCTCATTTCTACAAAAGATACAAAAATTAGCCAGTTTGGTGTTGCATGCCTGTAGTCCCAGCTACTTGGAGGACTGAGGTGGGAGGATCACCTGAGCCTGAGAGGTCAAGGCTGCAGCGAGCCGAGCTTGCACCATGGCACTCGAGCTTGAGTGACAGAGTGAGGCCCCGTCTCAAAAAAGCAAAATATGATACTCTTCTAGTCCTTGAAGAGCTAGTGGAGCTATCACATACTCAGATTGCAGAAACAGTTTTCTGGAGTTGAATGTAGGAAAGGGAACCCTTAAGCAGGCATGTTCTGCCTAAAAAGCTAGAGAAATATACACCACAATTTTAGGACTATTTCATTAAAAAATAGTTAAGTTTTAAATCCAGTAACAAGAGTTAATCTCAAACATCCACTTATGCCCAGAAGGCTGGGATTTTACCCCCATCTGAAGGTTTTATGGTAGAAGGTATTTTAATAGTTTCCTTCAGAGATTTTCAACAACTTTTTTCTCTCCTGGTTGTGATGCCGTTCCCAAATGAAATCATGTACTGAAATCACTTTGTAAACCATAAAAATCAAAATTCAAAAGTAACATATCAAAAAAGTCATGAAAGAAGCTGTTTCTCCATGATTTTCCTGAGCAGAATCCTGGATCCCTTATTGAAATTCATTCATTCATCTCAAAGCAAAATCATTACCCTGACTGATTCACTGTAATGAATTAGAGTGATATGCATATTAAAGGTATATCCAATTATATGATTTTTATTCCAAAGGTCAAATATTAATTTAGTAAAAATCAGTTATTTGTGGAAAAATATATAGTACCAAGACAGCAATAATGCTATTTAAATGGATGGCAGAGTGCCTAAGAGAAAAATAGAAAAGGAAGATCAAAAACAGATGCTGCTCAATTTACAATGAAGTCACCTCTCAAGAAAACCATCATAAAGTTGGAAATCTCTTAAACTGAAAATGCATTCAATACACATAACCTACCAAACATCATAGCTTAGCGTAGTCTACCTTAAACATACTCAGAACACTCACATTAGCCTACAGTTGGGCAAAGGCATTTGGCAAGAGTGCATTACAGAATACATGTTGGTTACCTTTATGATCCTGTGGTTGACTGTGAGCTGTGGCTCCTGCTGCTGCCCAGCATAGTGAAAGAGTATCTTACCACATACTGCTAGCCTGAGAAAAGATCAAAATTTAAAATCTGAAGTATGGTTTCTACTGACTGTGTATCATTTTTCCACCATTATAAAACTGAAAATTGCAAGTCCACCCATCATAAGTCAGGGACCGTCTGTATTAGATATTAAATATCAAGTCAATTTTTAGAAAGATCTTTAGAAAATCTGAAACTCTAAAAATGTGATACTGGTGTGCTTATTCTGTTCAGTTCAAAAAAGTTCTCTTTTGGTGGCTTTTGGCTGTGACTCAGAGATAGATTCAGTAGAGCTAATGCTTGTAATCTCTGAATTCAGTTTTTTTTCTTTCTGCTATTAATCATCTATTGAGAAATTTTAGATATAAAAATTTACATGTTACTTCTTCTTAAAGAAATGGTCCCTTTATTTTTAAGATTTATACATTTTCTTTATTTCTTTCTCCATTTTATTGTTGCCTTTGATTTGGACAAGGAGATAAAACAGACTCCATGTCATAATACTTGTTAGAGTTCTTGGTTATAAGCAACAGAAACTGACTCTGATTAACCTAAGCACACAAAGAATATACTGGAAGGCTATGGACTCAATTGAATCAACAATAGGCTGAGAGCTAGTACTAGATAACAATCAGGAAACAAAAGATCCTTAGAGGTTAGGGCAGAAAATGTATACCAGTAGCAGCAGTCTGATTTGAACCCTATCGTGAGCAATAAGTCCCCAATTGTTTGCTAGCATCACTCTCAAAATTCAAAGTCTTACAAAGAAGCATTCAGTTTGCTAAACCCAAGTATGTTCCTAGTTCCTCTTCCTCCATCCATATAACGACAAGGAATGGAAGGACTGGTATCTTTCTCCAAGACTATATACAAATGAAAGAGTACTCCAGAGTGAGCTTAGGATGCTTTTAGGCATATGGAATTCAATACTCTTCAGTCAAAAAACTTACAAATGCCCACTACATATACTTAAGTAAGGACAGAAGTTAGTTGAGCCTTAGGCAGAACTATCAAAGGATACTATGTATTATAGTATAATGAGCACTCATATGTTTTGAGCAAATTGTTTAGGGACAAATCCTGGTTTCTTCATATCCCAGATATGAGACCTTGTATGAGGAACTTAACCTCTCTAAGCCGGTTTCTTCATCTATAAATACTCTCAACATTGGGATTGTTCTGAGGTTAGTTGCTTGGCATGCAATACAGACTCAATAAATGATAGCAATCTGCAGAGATGACAGGAATCCCTCTCTCATTATCTACCCTTAGGGCCATGTCTACATCCCCTGTAATTAACCCCTCTAGACTAATATCCTGATGACACTGCACTCTTTAGCCATGAAAACCATGCAGCTTCCCCAGCTTACTTGAAAATATTGCAAACTGTCCTTTATGCAGCCAATTTTCTTCTCTCAACCATTTCTGAGAAATTCATATTATTCATCTCTTTAACATTTAGTATAATCCAGAATGATTATCCCAGATTTCCTTTTTGCTATAACCACCTGAATTTGTTCTTTGAACAATTAATTGTCTTGAGACAAGGGAGAATTTGCTATGTTATTAATTCTTATCACCCTCACATTGTAAACCTGTATTTTTTTTTTAATTTTATCTTGGCCAGTACATGGTTAGATTCTTATGAAGAAAATGGACTTTCAAAAAATAGGACTCTAGTTGCTAGAGAAATGACTTACAGTCTGAATCCTCAGGTGGACAACATTGAGTATGTAACTTGACAATGGTAACTTGAGTATCAAAGGAAAAGTAAATCCAACCATGGGTTTCAAAGGACTGTGATTCTGATTAGCTCAGCTGTCATTAGGTTAGTTAGCTCTGTAATTGGTGAATGTGTCCACATGCATTTTTCTTAAGAGTCACTGGCTGTCTCACCCCATTGGCTGAACAGATGGGCCTCCCCAAGTTTTGGGAACCCCAGCTCTGCTTCCAGCTTCTCTCGCCCCAGAAGCTGTGGCTGGTGCTTAACAAAAAAATCTGTTCTTGTTATATTTAGTACATAAACTAGCTAATGAGATTATACTAAAAAACAAATGTTGGGAGGCCTAGGCAGGTGGATCATGAGGTCAGGAGTTCGAGACCAGCCTGGCCAACATGGTGAAATGCTGTCTCTACTAAAAATACAAAAATTAGTTGGGCATGGTGGCAGGCGCCTGTAATCACAGCTACTCAGGAGGCTGAGGCAGGAGAATCTTTTGAACCCAGGAGGTGGAGGTTGCAGTGAGCCAAGATCGCACCATTGCACTCCAGCCTGGGCAACAGAGAGAAACTCTGTCTCAAAAAGTAAGATAAAATAAAACAAAATAAAATAAATAAAAAATGTATGCATTGTGGAGCTATATGAGATTTAACCAAAAACAATCCATTTATCTCATGCATTATTATTTCAATTATAGTTAATTAGTAGAGAAACAGACTTACATAAAGTAATGTTATCATTAATGGAAGGTAATAATTACAGTTTACAAAGGCGTCAGTATAATCTTTTGTAATCCTTATGATCCTTTGAATAGATGTCAATTATCTTCAGTTTGCACAAACATTAAGTAGGTTAATGCCAGTAATTTTATATTTTAATTTATAACATTAAAGGTAACATTTGTTTTACAACTACTTATCAGATTAAACTGGGCAGCAAATCTTTTACGTTCATTTGGAGAATTGTTTTGTGTGTTAATATGCTAATTTGTGCTACATGTAAATATCACTCAATTTACAAAGCAAGCAATGGACTGCACTGATTTGTTTATAGTGTCATTATATTATATTATTTATTTGTGAAAAGTTTGGTTAAGTATAAATGGCATTTTGGTGTGTATGTGATGTTATACAATACTCTGCTATTTTACATTTTTAAATAGTTATACTTAGGCAGATGCTAACATCAGTTTTATATTTTGTGTAAGAAGTTAGTAGGTAAAAGAGGAAATAATATTACTTTAAAAAGGTAAATGCTAATTGTTGAAATCTCATAGTACTGGTTTTCACTTTATTTTAAAAACGTTTTTGTAACAGATTCATCATTAGGCTGTAAATTGTAAGAATATAAAGACCACATCTCTTATCTGTTATATATAATATTCTTGAAAATTTGCACAGTGCCTATGACATAGAAAGTGCTTATTTATTTATTTAGTGTTGAATGAATATCTGTGGAATCACTCTGGCATTCATATATCATCCTCTAAGTCCCCACCATCACTCCACTCTATCAAATCTTTTATTCCCAGACTTTTTGGGTGCTGTGATAGATACAATGGCAATTATAAAACAAAGTCTCTTCTTCTCATGCAGCATACAATCTAATTTAGAGAGAACATTATTATTATTTTGGAAACACTTTTGTATTCCATTAAGGGGGTACCTATTGACACTAAGAAGGAAAAGATCAATGCTCCAAACATTGAAAACCTTAAAGAGTTAACAATATTGTTGAGATTCAAAGTACAGCCTGACTTCATTTAGATGGTTAATTTGGTAATGAGTGTTGATACAGTGTAAGTAATAGCCCCAAGGAGAAAATAAACTCTGTATATGTGCTTCTATCTGTGAGTAGCTGTGTTTATTTGTGAGTGGCTGTGTGTGTCTCCATGTGCATTTTTGTGAGTACCTGTGTGAGACTCCTTATGTGTATTTCTCTAGTGCTATGGATTAAGTGAGAGGCACAGAACATAGCAACTCCTCTTCAAATTAGAAGAGCACTCATCCTTTGAGTATGACTACCCTCTTGCCTAATCTAACATAGCCTGCTGCTTTCAACTTCTTTCCTTCGGGCCTTACATTAATTGGACATTTTTGGGTTGTTGAAAATCATGTACAGTTTATTCACCAGACAAGTTACACCTTGACCACAACCTACTGAAACTGGCCAGGCTTCTCTGATGTTTTCTGAAAACAGGTGATACCTCAGCCTTTCCACACTAATTGCCAGGTGGCTGAACTATGTCTAGCCTTGGTGGTCTGAAATATTAGGTCTGGGTTGGTGTAAAAGGGAATAGACTGAGTAGATTGACATTTCCTCTATTTTTTTTTTTTGTTGTTGTTTAATCCAATGATCAAGACACAGACTTCAAATCATGATAAATCTCAGAATATCTTTGGGGGGAAAAAAAACAGAAGAAAAAGTATCATTGATTAGACAAATATACAGTATTCCAAATTGTTAGAAATTTGTGGGATGCTAATTAATTACCTGGTGTCCCTTGTGGGATCCCAACAGTTGGAAAAATAAAGCCCAACAGGCTGGTGCAAATCAAAATACAGCCTTGCTAATGAAAAAGCAGATTTGGAGAGCATAGCTCAAACCGAAGGCTGAAATGGACCTAGCTTTACGTTCCCCTCTTAATTAAAGACATGGAGATTCAGAGGTAAGCAGCATGACTCACCTTGGCCTTTTTCAGGTGAGACCTTCACTGACAGAGCAAGGACGTACTGCAGCAAAACTTTGCCTGCACCGATTTGTGCCTGGTCGCAGGCAGGTCCAAGAGGGAGGATTTAAATGACAAAGAGGTGGACGCAGGTGGTTTGAGTGTCAATGCGCAGTCTCTCTCCGTGGTTAAACGGGCCACTGTTAGTCAGGTTTTCTTCATCCTCAGCTAATTGACTAGTCACCCTGCCCTTTGTTTACCCTCAATAGCACCGGTTTTCAACAAGGGTTATTTTTGCTCCCCCAGCTGGGGAGATTTCACATTATCTGGAGATCATTTGTTTGTCACTATTCTGGGGGTGGGCGCTACTGAATCCAGTGTGTAGAAGCCAAGAATGCTGCTAACCATCCCACATAAAGAATTACCCAGCCCAAAATTTCAATAGTATCAGGGTTGGGGCTCTTCTTCATAGAAATGAGAGGATCATTCAACGAGGGGGGTGGAGCAAGATGGCCGAATAGGAACAGCTCCAGTCTCCAACTCCCAGCGCGAGCGACACAGAAGACCGGTGATTTCTGCATTTTCAACTGAGGTACTGGGTTCATCTCACTGGGGAGTGCC